>NC_060179.1:24351080-24651080 GCF_021184085.1 Oncorhynchus gorbuscha | reverse complement strand
CAAACCTCCTCATTGATAATTCATAGCGATATCTGCAATTTAGGGATCCGCTCATAACAGTGTCAGAGCAACATGTATTATGTATAGGTTGCCCGCCGATGCTTTGTTATGTAAGTGGCTGTAGTAGTTCAAAGTTTCACACTTGGAGAAAGTGTGACCTTTTTGAGGTGAAGGGCTGGGTAAGCATGAAAGACAAATCAAGAATCACTGTCACAGATAGTGGGGGATGGTGGAGTTACCAGTAAAGAAATAATCCCTGTTAGCACTTACTATGTCAACCAGGGCTGAGGGCAAACTTGGGGCTTTGGCCCCGACTTCCTTGCCTAACTTCCAAACTTGCTTGCCCAATTTCCTTGCCATAAAAGACTAGACTCCTGACAAGCCCCCATTGTCCACTCCTCCTTAAGCCCTTCTAAGAGCCCTAATGGTTCATCAAGGCCTGCCGTCTTTCACACAGCGGCAGAGAATTAGGGTCTGATTAGTCCAGTTATACAGGTAAGGGGGAAAGCACATTTATAAAGGTTGGAGAAGTAGAGGGACTGTGTCTTCGGCCTCCTGAGTAGCCTGCAATAACTTAGATTTTGGTGAATAGATTAATTTTTCTGTTATGTTAGCAGGCACTGAATCGATATTATGCCTGAATACATTTGCTTTAGCTGGTAAACACCTGGTATTGACCTGATTTGACTTAAAAGTTCTACATCTAAATGGTTATTACCGAGTGTTTATAACTTTATCATTACCAGCTGCAGCAGAACTGCAAAATAAAGTGTTTCCAACATGAAGTACCTTGAAGTTGAAAATCTAACTGTTTAGATTTGTCTGTTTTCGAACCACCCTACCAGCATGCCTTAACTTGTCTCTTCGCTATAAATAGCATGTCTACAGCCAGTCTCTGGTGTACATAACCCATTAACTATTAACCTGAAGCTGATATGGGCGGCAGGTAGTCTAGTAGTTAGAGCATTGGGCCAGTAACCGAAAGGTCGTT
Organism: Oncorhynchus gorbuscha; assembly: GCF_021184085.1. Classification (NCBI taxonomy): domain Eukaryota; kingdom Metazoa; phylum Chordata; class Actinopteri; order Salmoniformes; family Salmonidae; genus Oncorhynchus; species Oncorhynchus gorbuscha. Next base: position 24,650,089 of record NC_060179.1, on the reverse strand, counting down.
AGATTGATTCCCCAAGCTGGCAAGGTAAAAATAGTTTGTTCTGCCCCAGAACAAGGCAGTTAACCCATGTGTGCCTAGGCTGTCATTGTTAATAAGAATTTTTCTTAACTGACTTGCCTAGTTAAATGAAAATAACCAAACACTCTTTAGTTTCTGTGTGCGTAGCTGAGAATACCGTAGTTCACAGGGGCCAATGCAGAGCCTTTCACTCTGCAATTCACTGCTTGGAGTCTATGCCCCTTTTGCCAATCCAATTAGCAACAGTAGCAACTCGCCTTCACTTCCATTTAATATGCTTGCTCAACTTTTTTTCTGAGGGATTAAAGAAGAGGCTTTCTAATGTATGAGACCAACAGTGAGCAGCTACAGTACAGTAAATGCATGTCCCCACGTGACCTGAATGGGTTTGTTCAATTCAATCAGCACTGTTCTAGCCTGGTCCTAGATCTGTTTGTGCTGTGTAGCAAAACAGCAAAAACAGTTCTGGGGCCAGACTAGCACTGTTCAACATGAGCACTTGTTTAGATGTCCATCACCTATTTTGTATGATACAGTATGTTATGAATTACAATAAAATATGTTACGAATTTGCTAAATGTATGATAAGTTACAAATTCTACCTAGATGGCTAGGTGGCTAATGTTAGCTAGCTGGCTAACGTTGGCTAGGCTGGGGTTAGGGTTACATTTAGGAGTTAGGTTAAGGTTAGGATTAGAGGAAGGGTTAGCTAAAAGGGTTACGGTTAGGGGAAGTGTTAGCTAACATGCTAAGTAGTTACAAAGTAGATAAAAAAGTAGTAAGTAGCTGAAAAGTTGCTAAATAGCTAAAATACTAAAGTTATCCATGATGAGATTCGAACCTGCAACCTTGCGTTATACACCCACCCGTCCATTCGAACCTGCAACCTCACATTGTGCGCCCACTCATCTACCCTGACTTAACAGACAAAGAAAAGTGAGGTGGTTGGTCAGCCACCTTACTTTTGTTTGTCCGTTAAGTAACCATCTGTCTTATGTAACCATACCAAACATAACATATTATACTAATTCGGAGTCCCGGAGTTACTTTACTATGTTACGTCTAGTCTATGAGACCAGGCTGGGGTCCCATATGGCTTAGTTGGTAGAGCATGGCACTTGCAATGGGGAAAAGTATGAAAATGTATACACTCACCACTGTAGGTCTTCTAAATGTGAATTGCAAATGTTTTTGACGTCAATCCCATGAAAGCATCAATGTACTGTACAGTAATTACATCTAGTTAGTTATTAATAGGGTGATATCAAAGGGGATAAACCAAGAATAGACTCATCATGCAAGTTCAGTTAAATAAACCAGGTTAGGCTGTTTAGCGTCTTCGTCTCACAGTCTAATTCTTTCAGAATCTCATTTAATTTTAATAACACGTTTCAACATGTCTCAGAATGGAATTTCAAACTATGGAAATGATCTCTCCATTGGTATTTCTATGGTCTATCCACCATTATTCACCGAAAATGTAGAATGGTTGAATCCTCACGTGTGGTACACACATACCAAATGTCTATTGACCTGAAAGCATTATTTAGGTGAAACTTTGAGAATACCTAGACTTGGCTCCAAATCTGTAAACAAGGCATCCAGATAAACATTTTAGTCATCCAGGGATTGGACAGCTAGATCAATAATTATCACTTCATGTCAACCCAAGGGTACCTTTTGCCATCTCATCAGTAACAAGAACATATTTGTTCTTTGCTCAGGTTTCCGTTCTCCTACCAATGCTTCCTCTTTAAAGGTTAAATGAAAATAAAACATAGAGTTTGTTCTCACAAGGGCAGTGAAGTTTTTCAGTCTTTACATTTGATTTAATTATTTAAATTGTACACCTCTCTTTTTCAAACATTGCAAGAACATCAGGTGAGATTAGTATCCCTACCACATCACCATTTGTTAGCCACTGAAAGGCTCCCCAGGTCTTTGTCTATCTGTGTCACTGTAGCCACGACAATCCCTGTTGTTGTCTACAGATATAGGATCTTAATTTGATTACTTTTCTGTTGCTGAGAATTTTCCTGCACTGCAGGAAATGTAAACTTAGTGTATTCAAAGTTTTAAAAGGCTTCTAAAGTTAGTCATTTCCATTTTAAATTGTCAGACTTGATTTGCCTTAATGAAAATGTCCATCAATTATAATCCACAATAATAATCCATTCACAATAATAATCCATTCACATTTCCAGTTGCTGCAGGATTATTTTCATGCTGTAGCAAACTGGGCAAAATGAAGATCCTACATCTGTATCCGTCTGGTCAAGTTAATTCCAGTTGATAGTGTCTGACAGCTCTCACCAACTGGTCTTCAGTGAGACACGATTCGCTTTGTACGCCGATTCGTCCCTGGCTCCCACACTGGTCGCCGTGGTGTTTAGAGATAGAACGTCCCATTGCGGGTCGGAGAGAAAAACGGGCGCTGATTCCTCATGACAGGCTCTCCCATGTGGACAGACCCACTATATCGCCTCAGATCACTCACTGCCACACCAGCTTATTTTCTTTCTCTGAGAGTCCATGGCAGGTATGGAGGCAGGGCTGGCAGGACATAGCCTTGAGTGGACTGGAGAGAGTCCCAATAGGTTTGTTTAAAGTTCAACCGGTCAATGGACGCAGCTCGTCTTGTGCTCGTCAGAGAGGTGTGTGATATTCTCAGTCAAGGGATGAAAAGACGGACCCAGCATTTGACAACACTGCCAATCATAAACGCTCAGAACATGAGAGGTCTAACCTAGCTCACAATAGATTCTGTATGATCACAGTTGGATGTACTGATCCATTAAAGATAACTAATGTATTTCAGTATGTCAACAGAGGTGATCCTGATTTCGAAAACATGTATCCGATTTAAACTTTTAGTTAATAGAAGTTAAAAACTTAGTAATACCCTTATGAAAAAACATGGATCAACTAATCATTGTCTGTGTGTTTTGGTGATTGTGTGCATTCGTTAAAGTACTCTACAACTCAGAAGGATTTAATAATTAGAGTGCACATAGAAAGAAGACAACATTCATGTCCTATCTGACATTGTGAATGTTTGAGCAATACACTTGCATTTAAGTCCTTCAAATGCCCTCATACAATTGCTTACAATCCCAGCACACACTTTTGATTTAACAGGCTTTGCTACAGTTCAATAAAACTGAGAGGAAAATTCTGACTTAATTAAAGGCTATCAAAAAATAGGAGGCACATTCATTCCAAGCTAGACAGCAAATGCAAAGACAGCAAATGCAAAAATGCACAAAAATGCACAGCCACATAAGACTTAGAGAAATCAAAAAATCTAAACAGGCAGGAAATTGGGTCAACATTATCAAGGGACCATACAAAGAAAGGGAGAGAAGATAGAAGATGAAAGATCAAGAGAAAAAGACCTCAAATGTAGAAGGAAGATGGAGACAAGAAGGAAAAGAAGAGGAGGGGGACTGTCTATTCAAGTCTGATGGTGGTAAAGTGGTCTTTACAATATCATGTTAAAGATCTGGTCACATTAAACACATTCAGTAAATTCAAGCTACTGTAGTTTTACATCTTTGATTTGCAACAATGGTACAATGATGGATCAGAAAGCAAGGAGCTCCAGCTCATCTGCGACACAGCGGAGCACCCTGCAGAGTTGATTAATTACCGTGTGTTTACTGGCATGTCAATCTGTTGACAATGACTCATGTTCTGCTGTTCCACTGCAAAATGCATGTTCCCATCAAAGTGTTCACAGTGTAATGCCAGAAAATCGAATGTACACAACCATCAATAAGTAGGCTGCTGGAAACCTCTGGTAGGTAAAACATTTCCAAAGGTATTTTAATCATTATTGTGTGTGCTGTGATGATTTTCAAAGCAGCAGCAACAGTCAACCAGACATGCTTTTTTACATTTGTGTCGGTGTGTACTCAACCTCTGTGTACTGTACGTGTTTGCAAGAAACTCCAGCAAAGTGAACCAAAGTGACAAACTGTGAATACTGGAATATCCCCACTTAGTTAACCTTGGTTTAGAGCATGACTGCACATGACATTGGCCTTCATAGCAAAGCTATTTCATTACAAACTCTGCATGTCACCATTTTTTAAGAAGCGGGTGAGAGCCTATAAATCTCAGCAGTGTAAAAATAAGGGGGGAAAAGCCTTGTACGGCTGGCACACAATTTTCAAGGACATTCCCGAACAATTAACTTGCGTTTTGGCAGTCTCCTCCATTAGTCTTTAGCATTCAGGAACCAGAATTGATTTTGGACATCAGCCACTCTCATTTTGTAGAAAGTACACTAAATAGCAAGGGAAACAAAACAAATTGAATTTAGTGTTCAGTTATTTGTAATGTAAAATTAGATATGTGGCCACGTGTGACTTAATAAGGGAGCCAGGGAGAAAATACAGAAGCCACTCATATTGTATTGCAGGTTGGGGACATTTCATCCAAACCTACCCTTCATGGTTTCACTTGAAACAATGACAAGGTAACATAAATGGTGACTTTCAGCACTTATGATAACTAGTTATATTTGAATTTTGCCATACATTTTAAACATTGTGGTGCTGCAGCCGTAGTACTACCCTTTTAACTTGTAGTCATTCAGCGCCCAAAACTCGCATGTGGACTCATTGCTAGACGCAAGCTAGAATTATTAATGGCATCTTTGCCTTTAGGCCTGCAATCACTCTCAGACACCCAAGCCTCCTTTTCACTCACTTTTTCTCCCACCTGGTACAAGAAGTCATACTCTCTAGGGGCCCAGTCACTGAGTGTCCCAAATCTGTCTCCGTCTTTTGTCTTTGGGTACTTACTAGAATATGTATCACACTTACTAAATATGCATCTCGCTCTCTCGCACGCACACACACACACATGCACATACATCAATCTGTGTCTTTGTGGGGAAAAGCTTTCTGGGAATAATATGTGCCAACGGAGGCAAAGGCAAAGTAATAGAGGAAGAAAACCTCAATGCATCCCAAGCAGCTGTCAACGATCATGCCAGGTGGCAGCGTATGAAAAAGTATAAAATATGGAAGGATATGCCACTATTTATTGTCATTGGTTGAGATGGCAATGTATATTGTTGAGTCTTTGACAACACTGTCACAATATTGAAACTCTATAGTCCTGACAAAGCATGAGTGACAAGGCAAGCATAATGTTAGCAGCAATAGAATGAGTGTGTTTGCGCCCTCAGGGGGCGCTTAATAACCAATGGCCTTTGATTATAACCCTTGACTTCAAACTAAACGCTGCAATCCTCTTTGATACATAGTTGAATACTGTTAATACGCCATGTTATTGAACTGTGTAGCTTTTTATCTCATTTACCATTAAAAAACATTATTGTAGCCCCACGGTCAGGTTTGTGCTTAAAGACAAGGAGATTAATTGATAGAGGTAGTAATCAAATCAAATCGTATTTGTCACATGCCCCGAATACAGCTAAGGAAGTGAATTGGTAGAGCAATGGAACAAAATCTTAATAATCTAAACTGAGGCCAAACATTAGAGTTGCTCTTGAGACTGATGTACGATTTTCTTCTTTGCATACGAGGTCGATGCTGAGAGTAGGCAGTGGATTCTGAGAATAGGCAAGGCAGTGGAAATATTCCCTTTTGCATAAGAAATGAAATGCTTGATGGCAATAACACCATGGCCACATGAGAGAGGAATCTAATAAGACAAAGGTCAAAATATGAAATGCTTTTGCAAATGGAAGAAGACATTGACAGGGATGGTATTTACTCTATGAAACCTCTTTGAGCATTGTACAGAAACACAGAATAGAATGCCCGGACCACAAAATACATCTGGGAAAAAGAAGAAAAAAAATACATCTGATTTGGATGTTCCGCAACTTGCTAATGCTAATTATACAGTGAAAAGCATTACAACGTGTTGGCTTAGTCTTTCTGTCTCTTCCATGTCGTTGTTAAGTTAAATATGCCATATTAATTCTTCCCTAGCCTCATCCAAGGCAGAAATCAGCTAAAGAGGGATCGGAACCTGGTGTAAATGAGTGACGCCTCGCAACAAGTCAAAAACAAATCAAATGCCATGTTTGGGCAGAGCTCAAAAGCTCTGTCAACTACATAATATTCAACAAAAAATATTTTAGAATATTGTCAGTATGCTGGTTTTCACAGCATTTCTCTATTATTTTGAGATGAGTTAGAGCTGCAGCAAGGTGGGAGAAACAGTCTACAATGTTGGCCATATCAATATTTAAAATGCTGACGTTTCTGAAGTGATATTTGGCTGTAAAGGTTAGCATGAGGGACAGGTAGCTAGCTACAATGAGGTTTGTTTTGAGAAAAGTAACTTAACCAAAGCTATATAGGTGTAACTAACTAGCTAGATACTAGCTAGTTCAATTACTCTTACAATTATAAAGTCAACAAAATTGGAATAAAAACAGCATATTATTGATCTAAAAGTATACCTTACCTAGTGATGAGCTTATCCAGGGTCAGTGATATATAGAGCAACCATGTACTGTCTATCTATGGGAACTGCAATCATTTTGCTAGCAACACTGCAAAAATCAATCAAATAAAATGAACCTTGTAAAATGTTACCTGTAATGCTCGTCTCCTTTACCCTAATTTGCATGTCCTTATTTCCATACTGTACCTAAATTAAGAGTTGGATGTGAACCACACTACCGGGCAAGGGTTTTTCTTTACTTTTACTATTTTCTACATTGTAGCATAATGGTGAAGACACCAAAACTATGAAATAACACACATGGATCATGTAATAATCTAAAAAGTGTTAAACAAATCAACATATATTTTATATTTGAGATTCTTTAAATAGCCACCCTTTACCTTGATGACATCTTTGCACACTCTTGGCATTCTCTCAACCAGCTGGAATTCATTTAAATTAACAGGTGTGGCTTCTTAAAAGTAAATCTGTGGAATTGAATTCCTTCTTAAAGCGTTTGAGCCAATTAGTTGTGTTGTGACAAGGTAGGGGTGGTATACAGAAGAAAGCTCTATTTGGTAAAAGATCAAGTCCATATTATGGCAAGAACAGCTCAAATACGCAAAGAGAACCAACAGTCCGTCATTACTTTAAGACATGAAGGGTCAGTCAATACAGAACATTTCAAGAACTTTTTAATTTTCTTTAAGTGCAGTCGCAAAAAACATCAAGCGCTATGATGAAACTGTGTCTCATGAGGACCGCCACAGGAAAGGAAGAACCAGAATTACCATTGGCCGTTATGATCGAATTACTGCAAAGAAACCACTACTAAAGGACACCAATAATAAGAAGAGACTTGCTTGGGCCAAGAAACACAAGCAGTGGACATTAGACCGGTGGAAATTTGTCCTTTGGTCTGGAGTCCAAATTTGAGATTTTTGGTTCAAACCACCATGTCTTTTTGAGACGCAGTGTAGGTGAACGGATTATCTCCACATGTGTATTTCCCACCGTAAAGCATGGAGGAGGAGGTGTTATAGTGTGGGGGTGCTTTGCTGGTGATAATGTCTGTGATTTATTTAGAATTATAGGCACACTTAGACAGCATGGCTACCAAATTATTCTGCAGCGATACGGCATCCCATCTGGTTTGGGCTTAGTGGGACTATCATTTGTTTTTCAACAGGACAATGACCCAACACACCTCCAGGCTGTGTAAGGGCTATTTTACAAAGTAGGTTAGTGATGGAGTGCTGCATCAGATGACCTGGCCTCCACAATCACCCAACCTCAACCCAATTGAGATGGTTTGGGATTAGTCAGACCGCAGAGTGAAGGAAAAGCAGCCAACAAGTGCTCAACATATGTGGGAACTCCTTCAAGACTGTTCGAAAAGTATTCCTCATAAAGCTGGTTGAAAGAATGCCAAGAGTGTGCAAAGCTGTTATCAAAGCAACGGGTGGCTATTTGTAGAATATAAAATATATTTGGATTTGTTTAACACTTTTTGGTTACTACATGATTCCATTTGTGTTATTTCATAGTTTCGATGTCTTCATTCTTTTTCTACAATGTAGAAAATAGTAAAAATAAAGAAAAACTCTTGAATGAGTAGGTGTTCGAAAACTTTTTGTTATTGTCACGCCTTGGTCATTGTATTTTGTGTTTTTGTTATATGAATGGGTAGGCCAGGGTGTGACATGGGTTTATATGTTGTGTTTCGTATTGGGGTTTGTATTATTTGGGATCGCGGCTGATTAGGGGTGTGGTATAGGCTTGGCTGCCTGAGGCGATTCTCAATTAGAGTCAGGTGCTTTTCGTTGTCTCTGATTGGGAACCGTATTTAGGCAGCCTGAGTTCGCTTTGTATTTTGTGGGTGTTTGTTCCTGTCTCTGTGTTGTAGTCACCAGATAGGCTGTAATTAGTTTCACGTTCCGTTCTGTTGTTTTTGTATTTAGTTTCAGTTATTTCATGTACCGCGATTCAGTTCATTAAAGTCATGAGTAACCTACACGCTGCATATCGGTCCGACTCTCTTCATTCAACAGAGGAACGCCGTTACAGTTATATGTCAGCAATTAAAAGGTATGTGTCATGTTTTGTCATTGATTATCATGTCTTGTCTCTGTGCTTCCCTTCTATTCGTTTCCCTCTGCTGGTCTTATTAGGTTCTTTCCCTCTTTCTATCCCTCTCTCTCCCCCTCCCTCTCTCCCTCTCTCGCTCTCTCTCTCTATCGTTCCGTTCCTGCTCCCAGCTGTTCCTCATTCTCCTAACTACCTCATTTACTCTTTTCACACCTGTCCCCTATTTTGCCCTCTGATTAGAGTCCCTATTTCTCCCTCTGTTTTCCGCTTCTGTCCTTGTCGGATCCTTGTTTGATGTTCGCCGTCCTGTGTCCTTGTTCCGCCCTGTCGTGTTTTACCTTCTTCAGATGCTGCGTGTGAGCAGGTGTCAATGTCAGCTACGGCCGGTGCCTTCCCGAAGCGACCTGCAGTCTGTGGTCGCGTCTCCAGTCATTCCTCTCTACTGACGAGTGGATTTCAGTTTTCCTGTTTTTGCATTTACCTAGATAATATCCAGGATTATCGCTTTTGTTTAAGACTGGAATAAAGACTCTGTTTCCGTTAAGTCGCTTTTGGGTCCTCATTCACCTGCATAACAGAAGGATCCGACCAAGAATGGACCCAGCGACTACGGATTCTCGCAACACTGCCGTCGAGATCCAGGGAGCAATGCTCGGCAGACACGAGCAGGAATTGTCTGCTGCTCGTCATGCCGTTGAGACCCTGGCCGCTCAGGTTTCTGACCTCTCAGGACAGTTTCAGAGTCTTCGTCTTGTGCCACCAGCTACTTCCTGGTCTTCCGAGTCTCCGGAACCTAGGGTTAATAACCCACCATGTTACTCTGGGCAGCCCACTGAGTGCCGCTCCTTTCTCACCCAGTGTGATATTGTGTTCTCTCTCCAACCCAACACATACTCAAGAGAGAGAGCTCGGATCGCTTACGTCATTTCACTCCTTACTGGTCGGGCTCGGGAGTGGGGCACAGCTATCTGGGAGGTAAGGGCTGAGTGTTCTAACAATTATCTGAACTTTAAAGAGGAGATGATACGGGTTTTTGATCGTTCAGTTTTTGGTAAGGAGGCTTCCAGGGCCCTGGCTTCCCTATGTCAAGGTGATCGATCCATAACGGATTACTCTATAGAGTTTCGCACTCTTGCTGCCTCCAGTGACTGGAACGAGCCGGCGTTGCTCGCTCGTTTTCTGGAGGGACTCCACGCTGAGGTTAAAGATGAGATTCTCTCCCGGGAGGTTCCTTCCAGCGTGGACTCTTTGATTGCACTCGCCATCCGCATAGAACGACGGGTAGATCTTCGTCACCGAGCTCGTGGAAGAGAGCTCGCGTTAACGGTGTTCCCCTCTCCGCATCTCAACCATCTCCTCCCTCCGGCTCAGAGACTGAGCCCATGCAGCTGGGAGGTATTCGCATCTCGACTAAGGAGAGGGAACGGAGGATCACCAACCGCCTTTGCCTCTATTGCGGTTCTGCTGGACATTTTGTCATTTCATGTCCAGTAAAGCCAGAGCTCATCAGTAAGCGGAGGGCTACTGGTGAGCGCTACTACTCAGGTCTCTCCATCAAGATCCTGTACTACCTTGTCGGTCCATCTACGCTGGACCGGTTCGGCTGCTTCCTGCAGTGCCTTGATAGACTCTGGGGCTGAGGGTTGTTTTATGGACGAAGCATGGGCTCGGAAACATGACATTCCTCTCAGACAGTTAGGGAAGCCCACGCCCATGTTCGCCTTAGATGGTAGTCTTCTCCCCAGTATCAGATGTGAGACACTACCTTTAACCCTCACAGTATCTGGTAACCACAGTGAGACCATTTCCTTTTTGATTTTTCGTTCACCTTTTACACCTGTTGTTTTGGGTCATCCCTGGCTAGTATGTCATAATCCTTCTATTAATTGGTCTAGTAATTCTATCCTATCCTGGAACGTTTCTTGTCATGTGAAGTGTTTAATGTCTGCTATCCCTCCTGTTTCTTCTGTCCCCTCTTCTCAGGAGGAACCTGGTGATTTGACAGGAGTGCCGGAGGAATATCATGATCTGCGCACGGTCTTCAGTCGGTCCAGAGCCAACTCCCTTCCTCCTCACCGGTCGTATGATTGTTGTATTGATCTCCTTCCGGGGACCACTCCCCCTCGGGGTAGACTATACTCTCTGTCGGCTCCCGAACGTAAGGCTCTCGAGGATTATTTGTCTGTTTCTCTCGACGCCGGTACCGTAGTGCCTTCTTCCTCTCCCGCCGGAGCGGGGGTTTTTTTTGTTAAGAAGAAGGACGGTACTCTGCGCCCCTGCGTGGATTATCGAGGGCTGAATGACATAACGGTTAAGAATCGTTATCCGCTTCCCCTTATGTCGTCAGCCTTCAAAATTCTGCAGGGAGCCAGGTTCTTTACTAAGTTGTAACGCTTCGTAACGCTTACCATCTCGTGCGCATCAGAGAGGGGGACGAGTGGAAAACGGCGTTTAACACTCCGTTAAGGCATTTTGAATACCGGGATCTGCCGTTCGGTCTCGCTAATGCTCCAGCTGTCTTTCAGGCATTAGTTAATGATGTACTGAGAGACATGCTGAACATCTTTGTTTTCGTCTACCTTGACGATATCCTGATTTTTTTCACCGTCACTCGAGATTCATGTTCAGCACGTTCGACGTGTACTCCAGCGCCTTTTAGAGAATTGTCTCTACGTGAAGGCTGAGAAGTGCGCCTTTCATGTCTCCTCTGTCACATTTCTCGGTTCTGTTATTTCCGCTGAAGGCATTCAGATGGATCCTGCTAAGGTCCAGGCTGTCAGTGATTGGCCCGTTCCAAAGTCACGTGTCGAGTTGCAGCGCTTTCTAGGTTTCGCTAATTTCTATCGGCGTTTCATTCGTAATTTCGGTCAAGTTGCTGCCCCTCTCACAGCTCTTACTTCTGTCAAGACGTGCTTTAAGTGGTCCGGTTCCGCCCAGGGAGCTTTTGATCTCCTCAAGAAGCGTTTTACATCCGCTCCTATCCTTGTTACTCCTGACGTCACTAAACAATTCATTGTCGAGGTTGACGCTTCAGAGGTGGGCGTGGGAGCCATTCTATCCCAGCGCTTCCATTCTGACGATAAGGTCCATCCTTGCGCTTATTTTTCTCATCGCCTGTCGCCATCGGAACGCAACTATGATGTGGGTAACCGCGAACTGCTCGCCATCCGCTTAGCCCTAGGCGAATGGCGACAGTGGTTGGAGGGGGCGACCGTTCCTTTTGTCGTTTGGACTGACCATAAGAACCTTGAGTACATCCGTTCTGCCAAACGACTTAATGCACGTCAAGCTCGTTGGGCGTTGTTTTTCGCTCGTTTCGAGTTCGTGATTTCTTATCGCCCGGGTAATAAGAACACCAAGCCTGATGCCTTATCCCGTCTCTTTAGTTCTTCTGTGGCTTCTACCGACCCCGAGGGATTCTCCCTGAAGGGCGTGTTGTCGGGTTGACTGTCTGGGGAATTGAGAGACAGGTAAAGCAAGCACTCACTCACACTGCGTCGCCGCGCGCTTGTCCTAGTAACCTTCTTTTCGTTCCTGTCTCTACTCGTCTGGCTGTTCTTCAGTGGGCTCACTCTGCCAAGTTAGCTGGCCACCCCGGCGTTCGGGGTACGCTTGCTTCTATTCGCCAGCGGTTTTGGTGGCCTACTCAGGAGCGTGACACGCGCCGTTTCGTGGCCGCTTGTTCGGACTGCGCGCAGACTAAGTCAGGTAACTCTCCTCCTGCCGGTCGTCTCAGACCGCTTCCCATTCCTTCTCGACCATGGTCTCACATCGCCTTAGACTTTATTACCGGTCTGCCTTCGTCTGCGGGGAAGACTGTGATTCTTACGGTTGTCGATAGGTTCTCTAAGGCGGCACATTTCATTCCCCTCGCTAAGCTTCCTTCCGCTAAGGAGACGGCACAAATCATCATTGAGAATGTGTTCAGAATTCATGGCCTCCCGTTAGACGCCGTTTCAGACAGAGGCCCGCAATTCACGTCACAGTTTTGGAGGGAGTTCTGTCGTTTGATTGGTGCTTCCGTCAGTCTCTCTTCCGGTTTTCATCCCCAGTCTAACGGTCAAGCAGAAAGGGCCAATCAGACGATTGGTCGCATATTACGCAGCCTTTCTTTTCGAAACCCTGCGTCTTGGGCAGAACAGCTCCCCTGGGCAGAATACGCTCACAACTCGCTTCCTTCGTCTGCTACCGGGCTATCTCCGTTTCAGAGTAGTCTTGGGTACCAGCCTCCTCTGTTCTCGTCCCAGCTCGCCGAGTCCAGCGTTCCCTCCGCTCAGGCTTTTGTCCAACGTTGTGAGCGCACCTGGAGGAGGGTCAGGTCTGCACTTTGCCGTTACAGGGCACAGACTGTGAGAGCCGCCAATAAACGTAGGATTAAGAGTCCTAGGTATTGTCGCGGTCAGAGGGTGTGGCTTTCCACTCGTAACCTTCCCCTTACGACAGCTTCTCGCAAGTTGACTCCGCGGTTCATTGGTCCGTTCCGTGTCTCTCAGGTCGTCAATCCTGTCGCTGTGCGACTGCTTCTTCCGCGACATCTTCGTCGCGTCCACCCTGTCTTCCATGTCTCCTGTGTCAAGCCTTTTCTTCGCGCCCCCGTTCGTCTTCCCCTCCCCCCCCGTCCTTGTCGAGGGCGCACCTATTTACAAGGTACGGAAGATCATGGACATGCGTTCTCGGGGACGTGGTCACCAGTACTTAGTGGATTGGGAGGGTTACGGTCCTGAGGAGAGGAGTTGGGTTCCATCTCGGGACGTGCTGGACCGTTCGTTGATTGATGATTTCCTCCGTTGCCGCCAGGGTTCCTCCTCGAGTGCGCCAGGAGGCGCTCGGTGAGTGGGGGGGTACTGTCATGTTTTGTCATTGATTAACATGTCTTGTCTCTGTGCTTCCCTTCTATTCGTTTCCCTCTGCTGGTCTTATTAGGTTCTTTCCCTCTTTCTATCCCTCTCTCTCCCCCTCCCTCTCTCCCTCTCTCGCTCTCTCTCTCTATCGTTCCTGCTCCCAGCTGTTCCTCATTCTCCTAACTACCTCATTTACTCTTTTCACACCTGTCCCCTATTTTGCCCTCTGATAAGAGTCCCTATTTCTCCCTCTGTTTTCCGCTTTTGTCCTTGTCGGATCCTTGTTTGATGTTCGCCGTCCTGTGTCCTTGTTCCGCCCTGTCGTGTTTTACCTTCTTCAGATGCTGCGTGTGAGCAGGTGTCAACGGCCGGTGCCTTCCCGAAGCGACCTGCAGTCTGTGGTCGCGTCTCCAGTCATTCCTCTCTACTGACGAGTGGATTTCAGTTTTCCTGTTTTTGCATTTACCTAGATAATATCCAGGATTATCGCTTTTGTTTAAGACTGGAATAAAGACTCTGTTTCCGTTAAGTCGCTTTTGGGTCCTCATTCACCTGCATAACAGTATGTGCAAAATCTGGTATATGGTTTGCCTCATATAAATTGTCTACTGGTATCATTTTAAATTGATAACATATAGCTAACATGTAAGCAATGTGTGAGTTTAGCTGTTATCTGCTTCAGACGACAGATGCCCATAAGGCCAGTAATTTCTGAATGAAATGTTTTCTTTATTTGCCATCCTACTGTGGGTCTATGATTGCATTAGCAATGTATGCCATATGATAAGCTGCCAAATGGATTCACAGAGCTGATACGCTGAGAGAGAGTGACGATAAAATAAAGCAGATTGGAGATCTTACAACTAGACAAACAGGAAATGTTCATTTGAGAAAACAACACAGAACAGACACATTAGAGACAGAACCCCTTCCCATCTTTATCGCAAGATTGTGATATGTGATTCATCAACATCGGCACTAGTTCATTTAGAATAATGTAGTTTAACTGTTAAAACAAGTTTGAACACTTCATTTCAAAGATTCAACAATTCATCACTTAAAAATGTACAAGTAAGCTAACTCGTATGTAAAGATTAAACAACAATAGATAATTGAATAGTAACAAGTCGGCAATCATTACTAAAGCATAATTTCAGGTGAACAAAAACATACTCCATACCAGCGGTGTCCAACCTTGCGCCACTGATCAATGATCTAATGAGTAAGCAGACTTCCACTGAAGCACAGCAATAGCACACTTGATTATCAACTCTTAGATTTGATAAGTTGAATCAGGTGTGTTCTTGCTGGGCTGAAACAGAACCCTGCACACTCAGCAGACCTCAAACAGGGTTGGTCTGCCCCAATTGCAATAGGTTTATACATTGTGTGTAGCCTACACTCTCCTTTTACTGACAGCTAAATCTGCAATTTCACCCTCTTCCATGGCTGTTATGAACAAATGCATTTGGAGACTGTGTTTTTAATGTACAATGATTACATCAATATAACTAGTTAATAGGAAGTTAGCTAGCTGATGACATTTAATTAACTTAACTAAACAGTGTATACAGTTAGCTAGCTATCAGCACAGTTGAGTTATTCGTCTATCTAGCTGGCCTACTGTAGCCAGCTAGATAGCTAACTAATAATTTAAAAAAATACATTTTAAAATGTATTTACTTACTTGAATGGGTTCTCCGGCTGCCTCCGTTTTTGTTCTTCCTCATAAAAACAAAACAATGGGCAATCTTCAAGATATTTTCAGTGTGAGCAAAGCGCAGCCATTAGCCATGTGAACAGGACGAACGTAGACAAGGAAAAAGGTACCATTCAAACAGTTTTTTTGCAATCCAAAATTCTCCAGACCTCCAGGGAAGGCGTGACAACAACATGATTTTGGAGGTTTGGTAACAAGAAACTAATTCGTCCCACACTCATAATACAGCTGGTTAAGTAATATGATATTAATAAGCTTTACCCGAGACATTCCTGGAATAAGGTAAGCTTTAACCGCCACAATGCGCCAGGACATTCGATTACTTTGTAAATCAGAAAGCCTTGCACATGATTTAATATGGAGAGTTAAATGGGCTATGTGTACTCTTTGTTTATTTAGTTCTACTCACTCTGTCAGTAATATTTAAATATTTAAATGTGTAAAGTCAAGTTTCCATTTTGAGGGACCCCAACAAGTATTGCCAGACATGTTATCTAGCTAACATCCATCCTTCTATAACACTAGATAGCACTAAGGCTTAATGTGCGCCTCCTGTCAGGAAAAATAGTTTGATGTAATAAAAATAGCTAGTGTGGAATGGTCCTCTGAGTGGCTCCAACAACCCTGAATACCTCATCTTATGGTTCAGAATATGTCAATATACATCTTTAAAAAATAAATACAAATTCTTCCAACTTTATTTAACCAGGTAGGCCATTTGACAACAAGTTACAACTGTGACCTGGCCAAGATAGAGCAAAGCAGTGAGACACAAACAACACAGAGTTACACATGGAATAAACAAATGTACAGTCAATAACACAATACTCAGACAGCACTGCTCACAACAGACGGAAATTAAAATGTTCTATTACTGTACATACTGTAGTTATAGAGCAGGGTTAGACAACTTGATTCGCCGCAGGCCGATTCTTGTTGGAGTGGATGATTCGGGGGGGCTGGAACATAACTATAATAATTTGTACACTGCAAACCACAATTTAGTTTGAAAAGAGATTATATTTTAAAATAACAATAATTTCATATCTTGAATTACATTGAGATAAGATCACATATGTCTCTAGGGAACATATTTCCTAAATTAAACACACTTTTGCAGAAATCCTGGTGATTGTACAATTTTAAAAAATTAATTGTTATTATTATATATTTGTATGTTTTACAAACATTTTGGGGACCAAAGAAAATCACTTGCGAGCCCTTGATATAGAGCGAGTATATTTGGTTGGGAGCTGCACACCTCAGTCGCTGTAGGGTTTTAGAGCTTTATAATCTCATATCCAGGATCTGATTTGGGTAGGATGTATGCCTTTTGAGGAGCATGGGGAACGAATGGCACTGATGTATCAATCCCCCCGAGATGGAGAAGAGGCAGATGCTGCAGACAAAGGAGTTTATGTCCAAAACCAAAGCCTGAATTTAAATGGACCCTCTCTAATCCCGGCTGAGATCAGTTATCCTCGTTCTCTCTATTCTAGTGACAGCGATGACAGGAACATTCAGAAGTCACCGTCTTAAAGGAAAGCTGAGGTGTACAGTACAGCATAATAGACACAATGTATTGAAACTACCGAATAGCTATAGTGTAGTAGGGCGAAGAAAATGGTAGATGTGCCCTCCCTTTAATTGAAATCCTTGGTATCTGATAGTGTTTCCTGCCACCGAAACCCAGTCTTTAGCCAGAACCCAGCATGGCTCTGACCCCGCCATTTGGAAAACACAGCTTTACATCTTCTATATGAAGTAGAACAGTAATACATTACATTTGTTTGAACACTGTTCATTTATACCCTAAATCCCTATCCATAATGTGGCTTTTGAAGTTTCACACCAAAGCTGTGTACAATAACAACGTTAATGGGGATGTGTATTGATTATCACATGTTCAATTTCATTCCAGCTTGGAAATCACTGTCCCCAATGTCTAAATCCTCAAATAGCAGCTTTTGGCAAGCCACAGTCTGTTCAAGAAGCAAAGTGTCACCTGCCTCAACATCATGATGATAGGTTTTGCATCATTTACATTTTAGTCATTTGGCAGACACTCTTTATCTCGAGAAACTAGGGCTAAGTGCCATGCTCAAGGGCACATCGGCGGAGCAATGTCCACTTAGGAATTCGAACCAGCACCCTTTCAGTTACTGGCCAAATGCTCTACTCACTAGGCCAGGTTACACATATGCCGCCCATATGATGTGTTTTACATCATCATGAGGATGTGGCGAGTGACACTTTGCTTCTTGAAAGTCCAATATCTTGAAAACTTGACTGCAGACAACATTTTGGGACGGTATCAAAACAATGTACATATATAGTTTTTAAGTGGAATCTCCTTTTAATTGTTTTCACTTGTTGCGACACACTCTAGAATGAATGGGACTAATGAACAGACCTCCATAAGGAGTCAGAGGGAAGCCGGAGTGAGAGGCTTCTTGATGTGAAAGATAAAGACATATGCTGACAAAGGTGGATAGAGGCCAGGAGGAGGGTGAAAAGCAGCAGGTGAAGCAGTGAGGAAGGTGGTGGGTGGTTGGTGGTTGAGGTGGTGGGGGAAAGTCTGTGTGAAGCTTGTTTGTGACGCAGAGGCCAGGGAAATTTGACTGGTGCTCGGCCCTGTTTATCTTTGGAGCCGAGCAGGAGGAACTCTGGGTGTCGGGCGCCTTTTGTCCAGGTGATCACAGCGGAGGGTGGAGAGGATGGGGAGAGAGGACAGGAAACAACAGATCCACAGATGACACAATCTCTACTGCATGCCACACAGCTCTTTCCCATTTGGACAAAAGGAACACCTACGTGAGAATGCAATTCATTGCTTAGCATTCAAAACCATAGTGCCCTCGTAGCTCATCACTAAGCTAATATCCCTGGAACTGCACACCTCCCTCTGCAACTGGATCCTGGACTTCCTTACAGGCCGTCCCCATGTGGTAAGGATAGGCAACCACACATTCGCCACACTGACCCTCAACACGCTGACCCCTCATGGGTGGGTGCTTAGTCCCCTCCTGTACTCCTTGATCACCCACGATTCCGTGGTCGCACACGAATCCAACACCACCATTAAGTTTGCCGACGACACAGCAATGCCAGGTCTGATCACCGACGACAATGAGAAAGCCAACGGTTGGCACCCGACCGGAAGGCGCTACAGAACGTAGTGTGTATGGCCCAGTACATCACTGTAGCCGAGCTCCCTGCCATCCAGAACCTCTATACCAACTGTGGAACCCGGACCCTGAACAGCTTCTACCATGTTGTGAATTTACTTTCATTAATCTGATGACTGTTATTTATTTAATCCACTAACCTTGTTTAATTGTTACCTGATTCAATTAATCATGTAACAATGAACTAATTGGGAATTTGGGGCACCATTGAAGAGGTTGTTTCAAGAGTTACCATCTCCCGAATTAAACTCTATACGGAATAAATCTATTACATTGATAACAGTCATCTTATTAATCGTTACCTCATATCATATCATCATTCTGAACAGTCAAAACCTTTTTGGATCTGCAAAACCCCCAGCCTTACTCATGATTCAGTACTACACACATTGGTGTAATTATTTATTTACAAGCTAACTAAATAATAACAAAGAATAAACATACACACTTAATACATGAGCCAAAGGTCCCTAGCGGACTTTAACAATATGTTGGCTTTTTACACAACGACATGGAGAGAGAGAGAGAGAGAGAGAGAAAAATACACTTATCGGTGATACATTTCAGAACTATGCTCACAGTAATCATATAGTTTGCATACAAACCACCTGTTTGTATGCAAACAATCCGCTGTCTCGCATTGGGAACCGTATTTAGGTAGCCTGAGTTCACTTTGTAATTCGTGGGTGTTTGTACCTGTCTCTGTGTTGTAGTCACCAGATAGGCTGTAATTAGTTTCACGTTCCGTTCTGTTGTTTTTGTATTTAGTTTCAGTTATTTCTTGTACCGCGTTTTCATTCATTAAAGGCATGAGTAACCAAAACGCTGCATTTCAGTCCGACTCTCTTCATTCAACAGACGAACGTCGTTACAGAAACACCCACCTCTCACGGACCGAGCAGCGTGTAACTGGCAACGACGTTATGGAAGGTAAAGGCATGGAGTATAAGACGTGGGAAGAAATCGACAGGTGGGCGGCCGACCCAGAGAGAGTGCAGGCGCCCGCCTGGGATTCGCTTCAGCAGTGCGAAGAGGGCTACAGGCGAATCGAGTCAAAGAAAAAGACATGCCGGGTAAAACGGAGAGGCGCTGGTATAAACAGGCAGCGACAGCTGGAGCAGCAAAGGGAGGATGAATTATTCGGAGAATGGACATGGGAAGACGTGTTGGATGGTAAAGGTTGTTACACTTGGGAGGAGATATTGGCCGGAAGAGATCGCCTCCCATGGGAACAGGTGGAGGCACTAAGGAGAGCAGAGGCAGCCGGAGATAGGAGCCGACGATACAAGGGAACACGGTTGGCAAGGAAACCTGAAAAGCAGCCCAAAAAAATTATTGGGTGGGGCTAGAAGGGAGAATAGTTATGCCAGGTAGGAGACCTGCGCAAACTCCCTGTGCTCACCGTTGGGCTAGAGAGACCAGGCAGGCACCGTGTTATGCTATGGAGCGCACGGTGTTTTCAGTGCGGGAGCATAGCCCGGTGCGGCACATACCAGCCCTTCCTATTGGCCGGGCTAGAGTGGGCATCGAGCCAGGTAGGCTTGGGCAGGCTCGGTGCTCAAGAGCTCCAGTGCGCCTGCACGGTCTGGTCTATCCTGTGCCACCTCCACACACCAGTCCTCCGGTAGCAGCTCCCCGCACCAGGCATCCTGTGCGTGTCCTCGATCCAGTACCACCAGTTCCAGCACCACGCACCAGGCCTCCAGTGCGCCTCGCCTGTTCAGCGCAGCCAGCGTTTTTCTCCTCTCCTGCGCTGCCAGAGTCTCCCGCCTGTTTAGTGCAGCCAGAGCCTTTCTCCTCTCCTGCGCTGTCGGAGTCTCCCGTCTGTCCAGCGCCGCCAGCGCCGCCAGTCTGCCCAGCTCCGCCAGTCTGCCCAGCGCCGCCAGTCTGCCCAGCGTCGCCAGTCTGCCAGGATCCACCAGAAGTGCCAGTCAGCCATGTTCTTCTAGATCGGCCAGACAACCAGTCTCTTCCAGTTCCGCCAGCCAGCCAGGATTTACCGGAGCCTACTACCTGCCTGAGCTTGCTCTCAGTACTGGGCTTCCTTTCAGTACTGGGCTTCCTCTCAGTACTGGGCTTCCTCTCAGTACTGGGCTTCCCCTCAGTCCCGGGCTTCCCCTCAGTCCCGGGCTGCACCTCAGTCCCGGGCTGCTTCTGTCCCGAGCTGCCCCTCTGTCCCGAGCTGCCCTTCTGTCCTGAGATGCCCCTCTGTCCCGAGATGCCCCTCTGTCCTGAGATGCCCCTCTGTCCCGAGCTGCCCCTCTGTCCCGAGCTGCCCCTCTGTCCCGAGCTGCCCCTCTGTCCCGAGCTGCCCCTCTGTCACGAGCTGCTCCTCAGTTATGTGGGGATCTGGGTGAGGACTATTAGGCCATGGTCGGCGAGAAGGTGGATTATCCCAGGACGCGAAGGGGAGGAAATAGGACATTTATGGAGTGGGGTCCACGTCCCGAGCCAGAACCGCCACCATGGACAGACGCCCACCCGGACCCTCCCTATGCTCTTGAGGTGCGCCGGGAGTCCACACCTTAGGGGGGGGGGGGTTCTGTCACGCCTTGGTCATTCTATTTTGTGTTTTTCGTTATATATTTTGGTCAGGCCAGGGTGTGACATGGGTTTATGTGTTGGGTTCATATTGGGGTTTTATTAGCATTGGGATTGTGTATGATTAGGGGTGTGTCTAGTTAGGCTTGGCTGCCTGAGGCGGTTCTCAATTGGAGTCAGGTGATTCTCGTTGTCTCGGATTGGGAACCGTATTTAGGTAGCCTGAGTTCACTTTGTAATTCGTGGGTGTTTGTACCTGTCTCTGGGTTGTAGTTACCAGATAGGCTGTAATTAGTTTCACGTTCCGTTCTGTTGTTTTTGTATTTAGTTTCAGTTATTTCTTGTACCGCGTTTTCATTCATTAAAGGCATGAGTAACCAACACGCTGCATATCGGTCCGACTCTCTTCATTCAACAGACAAACATCGTTACAGACACAAGTCATTTTTCTAACAATTGTTTACAGACAGATTATTTAACTTATAATTCACTGTATCACAATTCCAGTTGGTCAGAAGTTAACATACACTAGGTTGACTGTGCCTTTAAACAGCTTGGAAAATTCCAGAAAAGGATGTCATGGCTTTAGAAGCTTCTGATAGGCTAATTGACATCATGAGAGTCAATTGGAGGTGTACCTGTGGATGTATTTCAAGGCCAACCTTCAAACTCAGTGCCTCTTTGCTTGACATCGTGGGAAAATCCAAATAAACTCGCCAAGACCATTGAAAAAAATATTGTAGACTTCCACAAGTCTGGTTATCCTTGGGAGTAATTTCCAAATGCCCGAAGGTACCACGTTCATCTGTACAAACAATAGTACGCAAGTATAAACACTGTGGGACCACACAGCTGTCATACCACTCAGGAAGGAGACGCGTTCTGTCTCCTAGAGATTAATGTACTTTGGTTCGAAAAGTGCAAATAAATCCCAGAACAGTAAAGTTATTGTGAAGATGCTGGAGGAAACACATACAAAAGTATCTATATCTACAGTAAAACTAGTCCTATATCGACAACCTGAAAGGCCGCTTAGCAAGGAAGAAGCCACTGCTCCAAAACCGCCATAAAAAGCACGACTATGGTTTGCAACTGCACATGGGGACAAAGATCATACTTTTTGGAGAAATGTCCTCTGGTCTGATGAAACAAAAATAGAACTGTTTGGCCATAATGACCATCGTTATGTTTGGAGGAAAAAGGGGGAGGCTAGCAAGCCCGAAGAACACCATCCCAACTGTGAAGCACGGTGGTGGCAGCATCATGTTGTGGGGGTGCTTGCTATAGGAGGGACTGGTGCACTTCACAAAATAGATGGCATCGTGAGGCAAGAAAATTGTGGATATATTGCAGAAACATCTCAAGACAACAGTCAGGAAGTTAAAGCTTGGTCGCAAATGGGTCTTCCAAATGGAAAATGACCCCAATCATACTTCCAAAGTTGTGGCAAAATGGCTTAAGGACAGCAAAGGCAAGGTACTGGAGTGGCCATCACAAAGCCCTGACCTCAAACCTATAGACAATTTGTGGGCAGGACTGAAAAAGCATGTGCATGCAAGGAGGCCTACAAACTTTACTCAGTTACACCAGTTCTGGTAGAACAGGCGGAATGAGCCAAAATTCACCAAACTTATTGTGGGAACCTTGTGGAAGGCTACTCTAAACGTTTGACCCGAGTTAAACTATTTAAAGGCAATGCTACCAAATACTAATTGAGTGTATGTAAACTTCTGACCCACTGGGAATGTGATGAAAGAAATAAAAGATCAAATAAATAAATCTCTACTCTTATTGTGACATTTCACATTCTTAAAATAAAGTGGTGATTGTCACGAACCGGCTTAAAGCCCAGTCAAAAGTTTGGACACATCCACTCATTCAAGGGTTTTTCTTCAATTTTACTATTTTCTACATTGTAGAATAATAGTGAAGACATCAAAACTATAAAATAACATATGTAACATGTAGTAACCAAAAAAGTGTTAAAACAAATCTTTTTTGTTAAATATTTGAGATTTTTCAAAGTAGCCAGTCTTTACCTCTGCACATGCTTGGCATTCCCTCAACCA
Organism: Oncorhynchus gorbuscha; assembly: GCF_021184085.1. Taxonomy (NCBI): domain Eukaryota; kingdom Metazoa; phylum Chordata; class Actinopteri; order Salmoniformes; family Salmonidae; genus Oncorhynchus; species Oncorhynchus gorbuscha. The sequence continues at coordinate 24,627,192 of NC_060179.1, read as the reverse complement.
GATTCATGAGGTAGTCACCTGGAATGCATTTCAATTAACAGGTGTTCCTTGTTTAAAGTCAATTTGTGGAATTTCTTTCCTTTTTAACCTCTAAAGGATACCCCCTTTTTTCAATTTTTGCCTAAAATGACATGCCCAAATCTAACTACCTGTAGCTCAGGCCCTGAAGCAAGGATATGCATATTCTTGGTACCATTTGAAAGGAAACACATTGAAGTTTGTGGAAATGTGAAAGAAATGTAGGAGAATATAACAGAATAGATCTGGTAAAAGATAAAACAAAGAACAAAACAACGTTTCTTTTGTAATTTTTTTGTATCATCATCTTTGAAATGCAAGAGAAATGCTTTATTGTATTATTCCAGCCCAGGTGCAATTTAGATTTTGTCCACTAGATGGCAACAGTGTATGTGCAAAGCTTTAGACTGAACCAATGAACCACTGCATTTATGTTAAAAATCTTGTATAAAGACCGCCCAAATGTGCCTAATATGTTTATTAATAACTTTGCATGTTCAAAATTATGCACTCTCCTCAAACAATAACATGGTATTCTTTCACTGTAAATTGGACAGTGCAGTTAGGTTAACAATAAGTTAAGCTTTCTTCCAATATCAGATATGTCTATGTCCTCTGAAATGTTCTTGTTTGAGTTTTTTATTTTTACAGGGACAGTGCACATTAATCAACGTTTCAGTAAAAGTGTCGGCTAATTTTCAACCATAGTCCCTGGGCAGGTTATTAAAAACAATTACAATATAGACAATCATTAAGCTGTGAGCACATGCAGAGCAACATAGGACGAGCAAGACTTAGCATACAGACAGAGCAACATAGAACAAAAAGCAGCAAGACCAAATTCATAAAAGCAACAAAGTGTTTCCACACCTCACAAGCTACAGACAACATGGAAAGCGGCAATACACAGCTCGGGATTATGATCACAAATCTGATTGACCTTTAGCCATGTATTCATACATTTTGTGAAAGTGTGATAGGTGGTGCAGTTATGTATGTCTGAAGGCAGTGTATTCCAGACATGGGAAGCTCTCACAGAGAAAGCGGATTTACTAAAGTTGCTTTTACTTAACTTCTTATTGTTTAGGGGACGGTTGCTTCCCAATTAGGGAAAAAAACAGGGGAAATGCAGCGCGTCAAATAAAAAAAATCACATTAAATCACACATGTAAGATACTCAATTAAAGCTACACTCGTTGTGAATCCATCAAACATGTCAGATTTTAAAAAGGCTTTTCGGCGAAAGCATAAGAAGCTATTATCTGATGATAGCACAATAGTAAACAAAGAGGGTAGCATATTTCAACCCTGCAGGCGCTACACAAAACGCAGAAATAAAATATAAAACATGCATTACCTTTGACGAGCTTCTTTTGTTGGCACTCCAATATGTCCCATAAACATCCACAATTGGTCCTTTTGTTCGATTAATTCCGTCCATATATATCCAAATGTCAAATTATAAAGTGCGTTTGATCCAGAAAAAAACAGCTTCCAAAAAATGCAACGTCACTACAAAATATTTCAAAAGTTGCCTATAAACTTTGCCAAAATATTTCAAACTACTTTTGTAATACAACTTTAGGTATTTTTAAATGTTAATAATCGATCAAATTGTAGGCGGGTCTATCTGCGTTCAATACAGGAAGACAACAAACCATGCTACCTTTCATGTCTTGTGCACTGTCAACGGTGTTACCCAGTTCCTAGATGGACTACTTCTTCATTGCACAAATTAATAATCTCAACCAAATTCCAAAGACTCATGACATCCAGTTGAAGCGGTAGTTGCAGTTTGCCAAAAGGCACTGATGAAACCAAGATTGAACTCTGGCCTGAATGTCAGGCATCACGTCTGGAGGAAACAAGGCACCGCTCATCACCTGGCCAATACCATCCCTACGGTGAAGCATGGTGGTGGCAGCATGATGTGAGGTTGTTTTTAAGTGGCAGGGACTGGGAGACTAGTCCGGATCGAGGGAAAGATGGACGAAGGAAAGTACAGAGAGATCCTTGATGAAAACCTGCTGAAGTGCACTCACGACCTCAAACTGGGGCGAAGGTTCACTTTTCAACAGGACAATGACCCTAAGCACATAGCAAAGACAATGTAGGAATGGCTTTGGGACAAGTCTCTGAATATCCTTTAGTGGCCCAGCCAGAGCCTGGACTTGAACATCTCTGGAGAGACCTGAAAATAGCTTTGCAGCAACGCTCTCCATCCAACCTGACAGTGCTTGAGAGGATCTGCAGAGAAGAATGGGAGAAACTCCCCAAATACAGGTGTGCCACGTTTGTAGCGTCATACCCAAGAAGACTTGAGGCTGTGTTCTCTGCTAAAGGTGCTTCAACAAAGTAATGAGCAAAGGGTCCGAATACTTATGTAAATGTGATATTTCCCATTTTTTTATATACATTAACAAAAAACTTTAAAAAAAGTTTTTGCTTTGTGATTTTGAGGTATTGTGTATAGATGGATGAGAAAAACAACAATTTAATACATTTTAGAATAAATCTGTGACCGTAACAAAATGTGGAAAAAGGGAAGGGGTCTGAATGTTATTTTCTACTCCCTATACTGTATGTAGCCATGTTATTTTTACTTAGTATCCTTAATCATTATTCACTCTGTATGTATTCCTTGTGTCACTATTTCTAAGTAAGCATTTCACTGTTAGTCTGCACCTGTTGTCTGCAACGTGTTTGACAAGTAATATTTGATTGAAACAAAGCAGAATCATTTTTAGGCGGCTGAGGTGTGATCGGAAGAGTGCAGTAATACAGTACAGTAGGGGTCTGCAAAAAATGTTAAACATTTTTTTTAACAGATATTTAGTATTGGTCTAAAAAGACTGTAAAATCACCAGGAATTCTGCTAAAAAAAGGAAATCTGTTCCAAAATATTCCCATGAATAAAAAAAAGAGACGTGATGGTGTCTCAATGTAATCAAGGTATGAAATGACTGTCTCTTTCAAATAAGATCTCTTTCTGTGGTCAATTTGTAGTGTACAAATTATAATTATGTTCCACCCCCCCGACCATCCACTTTGACAGAAATCGTCACTCACCTGAATATGGTGGCTGCCTCCCCCTGCTTTACACAATGCCAGTACCTTCTCAAGTAGATACACATGGATTTGGATTATAATTTGCATCTCCCCCCCCCCCCCATCTGTATTGACTCGTCGTTCAGTCATGAAGGAATGGTATTGTAGTTCAATGAATCAGATAATCACTCCAGTTATCTATCAATGAGGCAAACGAATACAACTCATCCAATTTGTCGCTACTCAAACACAGGTTCAATCCCCTTAACTGTCATGTGGAGTTCACCATGTGCGTTTCAAATCAAATAGAATCCAATTTCTTTTCCAGAGCTTTGGTTTCATGAAATAATACGACACTCAACTTGAAGGGCTAATGACTGTACAACAGTGATGTGGGCCTATGCTGACCCTGTTCATCAACAGTGACTGGAGTCAGGAACAGCTGTCCGCGTCATTGATTTGAGTGGATTTGAATGGATGGATGGGTAGTAAGGCATGCATACCCTGGCACCTTTCCTGAGGTTTTGATGCAGTTTTTGCAAATGTAGAGATTTTTTGCCTAAAAACCACAAGAATCATTGATAAAAACACAATATAACAAAAACAATTTTTTTAAATAATATAATTGTACTTTTTATTTAGCTTTCACAACAGTTTTTTAATTTAAAAAAAAGTTTTAATCACAGGTTAAGCACTGCCTACCCTACCTACTCTGACTGCATGTCACTGCTGTACAGGGAACGCAATTTCCTTGACCATCTTTGAGTGTGTTGTCCGTTTTATTTTTGATGAAGGGAAGAACATGTGGGTACACTTGCATAGGGGACTTTAGGAAACAAACATTTCATTTCAGCCAATGACAAGATGGTCCTCAGGCCTTTCAGTGCAGTAACTGAAAGATACTAAAGATCATCCATTCTCTATATATTCAATGATCAATTGATTTAACTTGGACATGGAAGTTGGCTTGTTGATAAGTTTACTCGTGATAATTTCACTTAACATGGACCTGGTATTCAGAGTTCGATTGTTTTCTCCCATGTTAATAACTTACTTGAACTTCAACAAAAGATAGAAGGATCTTTTTTTTCTGATGAAAATACACTTTACTTTCACAAAGATGTAATTGTATTTTTATTTGCATCAAACCTCGGTCATTTATGTTGCTAGGAAGATGGCTTATTACTGTATGTTTCATGGTGTATCTATAGATTCTGTACTTAATTCCCTCTCTATGAGCATGCATTTGAAACCACACATTAAAAACCCTAGGGAGAATAATAATGACACATTTCCTTTCACTAATTAATGCTATATGTCAAAAAACTGAAATAGCTATCATCATACAGAATATGTAGCCTATGTAGACAGATGGAGACTCTTATTGCATTATGAAATCAAAAACAACACTTTGCTTCCATTTGAGCTTCACTTGACGAAGAAAAAAAAAAGCAGCATTTACATGATATTCTCTATTAAGACACACCTCTTGTGAAACACTTCACATCGAAATTCGGAGTGGTCCTGATGCAATATTTATATGGGGACTTTGTTTGGCATTCATTTTGATCTTGAAAGACAAATAATAAATAAATATATGTTCCGGAACAGTGCATAATGCATGACAACAAGAGCAGATCAGAGATGGTGGAGGGGCTCAGGCAGTTGCAACTGAAGTGCAATAAAAATACTATATCTCAGCTAAGGCTGTTAAGGCTGCATGGCCTAGTGGGATTCACACAGCGTCTTTAATGCTACAATGCTTGTACTGGTCTAGTCCTTTGATATAAAGATCAGGTTCTGGCCAATGGATATTACAAAATTGATTATTAAACAAGTCTGCTTTGTGGTCAAGGATGAAAGATTTGGCCTGCCCCTGTATTGATATGTATTACCAGTGACATATCAATTGCTATATTCGAGAGTGAAACCCTGATTTTCAATTACATAACTGTAACTCCATTCTGTCGGGTGGTGTCAGCCGTTTGAATTTGTGTTTGTGTCGTGTGTGTGTGTGTGTGCGTGTGATTGTGCGTGCGTGTGTGTGTGTGTGTGCCTGTGCCTACGTGAGTATGTGTGTGTGTCAATACTAGTCAATTTCAGGTATACAAAAAAGTGCAGAGATTGTGACGTTTATGGTGATACTTTACCAAAGATGGTTTCAAATGAAGATTTCGCATGGAAGCCATCTTTCATAAAATAAAATGGTTAAAGTTCCGGTAGGTATAAAGGGTAGTTACTAAGCCCCCTCCCCCCATCCCTCCTGACTAGCGACCAGGCAGAAGTGTCCTACGCTAGCACAGAACTTACACGAAATAATTTTTCTCCTAATCTCCTCAAATGTCAATTTGGGCACAAAATTCTCAGAACACTTTGGGTTTGCCATAAAAGCACCAAAAAAGTACTCCACTTACTGTGTGGGGTGAAATCTGTAATAGTCGGTCAAATCCTATGGCTCTCCCATACGCACCAATGCAATAACACCTGGATCTGGTCACCTTAATTCCCTCCTCCCTCTCGCCCTGACCCGAAATCCCCACCTTGCCCGCCCACCCCCAACCAGAATAAACAAGCCTATGAGATGTTTCGCTTTCTATAACTGTCTGACTTTATCAGGCCCCCAGTGTCCGGTCGAGAGCATGAAGTCATAAGCCCTGCTGGTCGGCTACTGCGAAGCAACCTAGCGTTGCCAAATCAAATCAAATTTATTTATATAGCCCTTCTTACATCAGCTGATAAGCCCTGGTCTGCCCTAGAAAGCCTATGTAAATTACGATCGCCACAACGGCCGAACAAAAAAAAATGTGACTGCTGTTAATTAGTCACTGACAGAAGCAATATTGCTTGATCATTTGAATGGTAGATTGATTTGTTGAATGAAGATTGTGTGAGCAGGCTAGTGTGAGGTAGAATCCAGGTACTCTGTAGCTATATTGTAGAATATACCGATTATAGTTAATTGCCAGCGAAGTATGTACATTTTTTGTTTGTTTGTTTTTGTATCCCATTTGCTTCCCAATTTCGTGTATCCAGTTGGTAGTTACAGTCTTGTTCCATCGCAGCATTTCCCGTACAGACTCGGGAGAGGCGAAGGTTGAGAGTCGTGCGTCCTCCGAAACACAACCCAGCCAAGCCGCACTGATTCCTGACACAATGCCTGCTTAACCCAGAATCCAGCCGCACCAATGTGTGAGAGGAAACACCGTACACCTGGCGACCGTGTCAGCGTGCATTGCGCAAGGCCCGCCACAGAAGTCGCTAGTGCATGATGGGACAAGAACATCCCTGCCGGCCAAACCCTCCCCTAACCCGGACGATGCTGGGTCAATTGTGCACCGCCCCATAGGTCTCCCGGTCGCGGTCTCGAACCAGGGTCTGTAGTGGCACAGCTAGCACTGCCTTAGACCACAATAATGAGGGTTGTGTAATGAGGGTTGCCAGGACCGGTGGTTAGTAGACCGGCGACATCGAGTGCCGGAGAGGGGGAGCGGGAGTAGACAGTACATCCCAAATCCCCCTTCCCCCCCACCACCACGTAGCTCCTGCCGCAGGACAACGTCGGGCCAGGAGGATTGCCCCGAGGGTGAGGAAAGGGTCGTCCGGATGGTGAAGGTGGAATTCTCAGATGATGTTGGGATCTAGAATGTCGTCCACCAGAACCCAGCACCGCTCCTCTGGACCGTGCCCCTCCCAGTCCACCTGGTACTGGTGCCGACCCCCCCATGTCGTGGGGGATGGCATCAGCCAGGGGACCAGGAACCACCAGGCTGAGGGAAAGATAAAAATATGTTGTAGTCTGTAAATTACCTCGTTGACCCTCCAGGGGACCTTGAATGCCTCCACAAACCTGGGACTCAGCTTCTTACAGGGCACGGAGAGCGGGAGGTTCCTGGTAGAGAGCCAGACGCGGTCACCAGAATGGAAAATGGGAGCCTCACTGTGGTGGAGATCTTTGACGGCGTACAGTGCGCTGGAGTCTCACGTGGGCATCGTTCCATACCTCTTCTGCATGCCTGAACCACTTGTCCACTGCAGGAGCTGCGGTCTGGCTTGGAGTCCATGGCGCAATGGCCAGGTGATAACCCAAAACACACTGGAAGGGAGTCAGCCCGGTGGATGGGTGTTGCAATAAATTCTGGGCGTATTCAGTCCAAGGAAGGAGTCAGGCTCACTCCGCCTGCCAGTTGTGGCAGTGACTCCTCAGAAACCCCCCCAGCTCCTGTTTCATCCCCTCCACCTGCCCGTTAGATCGAGGTCAGTACCCGGAAGTGAGGCTGACCGCGACCCCGAGCTTCTCCATGATAGCCTTCCATACATGTGATGTGAATTGGGGGCCACGATCAGAGACGATATCCTCCAGAAGGCCATAGTGCTGGAAGACCTGCTGGAACAGTGCCTCAGCGACCTGGAGAGCAGTAGGGAGACCAGAGAAAGGGATGAAACAGCATTATTTTTAGAATCCGTCCACAACCACTAAAATGAAACCATCAGAGGAGGGGAGATAAGTGACAAAATCAAAGGACAGGTGAGAGAACCAGGGATGCTGAGGCATGGAAAGGGGAAAGAGTTTAACTGCTGGAGCGTGCCAGGGAGATTTCAATTGAGTGCATACTGAACATGAGTTGACATAGTGTGCTACATCCTGCGCCAAAGTGAACCACCAGTATTTCTCAGAAAGAGATTGAGTGGTGCGGGTGATACCTGGGTATCCAGCCACGAGGGATGTGTGCCCCCAGGTCAGCAATTGATCTCTGATCACCTTGGGGATGTAGATGGCAGGAGCGGTTCTATCTCCATAGCCTGGCGGATGTCCACATCTACGTCCCAAATCACGGGGAAAATGTTACGGGAGGCCCGATTGACGGGCTTGCGGACACTCACAAGACCCTCCACCAACGTTGAACCACAGGGTGCAGGACATCAAATCAAATTGTATTTGTCACATGCGCAGAATACAACAGGTTTAGACCTTACAGTAAAATGCTTACTTACAAGCCCTTAACCAACAATGCTTTAAGGAATTAAGAAAAAAATAAAATCAGTGTTAAATAAAAAATAAATAAAATAAAAGTAACAAATAATTAAACGGCAGCAGTAAAATAACAAGCAAGGTTATATACAGGGGGTACCGGTACAGAGTCAATGTGCGGGGGCACCGGTTAGTCGAGGTAATTGAGGTAATATGTACATGGAGTTAGAGTTAAAGTTACTATGCATAGATTAAAAACAGAGCGTAGCAGCAGCGTAAAAGAGGGGTCTAGGTACCCATTTGATAAGCTGTTCAGCAGTTTTAGCAGCACTCTGGTACAGCTTGCCGTGCGGTAGCAGAGTAACCAGTCTATGACTAGAGTGGCTGGAGTCTTTGATTATTTTTATGTCCTTCCTCTGACATCACCTGATAAAGGTCCTGGATGGCAGGAAGCTTGGCCCCAGTGATGTACTGGGCCGTACGCACGACCCTCTGTAGTGCCTTGTAGTCGGAGACCGAGCAGTTGCCATACCAGGCAGTGATGCAACCAGTCAGGATGCTCTCGATGGTGCAGCTGAAGAACCTTTTGAGGATCTGATGACCCATGCCAAATCTTTTCAGTTTCCTGAGGGGGAATAGGCTTTGTCAACACCAAGGAACATGAAGCTCAACCTGTTCAGCTATAGCCCGGTCGATGAGAATGGGGGTGTGCTCAGTCCTCCTTTTCCTGTAGTCCATAATCATCTCCTTTGTCTTGATCATGTTGAGGGAGAAGTTGTTGTGCTGGCACCACACGACCAGGTTTCTGACCTCCTCCCTATAGGCTGTCTCATTGTTGTCTGTGATCACTGTTGTGTCATCGGCAAACTTGATGATGATGTTAGAGTCGTACCTGTCCGTGCAGTCATTAGTGAACAGGGAGTGCAGGAGGGGACTGCGCACACAACCCCTGAGGGGCCAGCCTTTCAAAACACTTGATGGCTATAGATGTGAGTGCAGTGGGTTGATAGTCATTTAGGCAGGTTACCTTAGGTTACCTTAGTGTTCTTGGACACAAGGACTATGATGGTCTGCTTGAAAAATGTTGATATTACAGACTCAGTCAGGGACAGGTTGAAAATGTCAGTGAAGACACTTGCCAGTTGGTCAGCGAATGCTCGGAATACACGTCCTGGTAATCTGTCTGTCCCTGCGGCCTTGTGAATCGGCTACAGAGAGCGTGATCACACTGTCGTGTGGAACAGCTAGTGCTCTCATGCATGTTTCATTGTTACTTGCCTCGAAAGGAGCATAGAAGTAATTTAGTTTGTCTGGTAGGTTCGTGTCACTGGGTAGCTCATGGTGGTGCTTCCCTTTGTAGTCTGTAATAGTTTGTGAGCCCTGCCACATCCGACGAGCATCAGAGCCGGTGTAGCACGATTCAACCTTAGTCCTGTATTGACGCTTTGCCTTTTTGATGGTTCGTCGGAGGGCATAGCGTGATTTCTTATAAGCTTCCGGGTTAGAGTCCAGCACCTTGAAAGCGGCTACTCTACCCTTTAGTTCAGTGAGGAAGTTGCCTGTAATCCATGGCTTCTGGTTAGTGTATGTACTGTGTGTAAGGTCACTACGGGGACGACGTCATCGATGCACTTATTGATGAAGCCAGTGACTGATGTGGTGTACTCCTCAATGCCATCGGATGAATCACGTAACATATTCCAGTCTGTGCTAGAAAAACAGTCCTGTAGCTTAGCATTTTCTTCATCTGACCACTTTCTTTTTGACTGAGTAACTGGTGTTTCCTGATTTCATTTTTGCTTGTAAGCAGGAATCAGTGAGATAGAATTATGGTCAGATTTGCCAAATGGAGGGCGAGGGAGAGCTTTGTACGCGTCTCTGTGTGTGGGGTAAAGGTGGTCTAGAGTTGTTTTCCCTCTGGTTGCACATTTAACATGCTGATAGAAATTAGGTAAAACTGATTTCAGTTTTCCTGCATTAACCTGTTATGTCGACCCTCTACTTTTTCGAACATTCTGTTAAAAATCGCGCAACATTTCAGCGCCCTGCTACTCAGGCCAGGAATATAGTATATGCATATGATTAGTATGTGTGGATAGAAAACACTCAGACGTTTATAAAACTAAAACTGGTTAAATCACGGCTGTGACTATAACAGAACGTGCGTTTCATCGAAAAGTGCAGGAATATCTGATCACTGAAAATGGAAATAAATATCCATCCACGACTTCAAGGAATTGTTCAAAGTGAATCGAATTACATGAGACCGAGGTTTCAGTGCCTACAGCTTCCACACGTTGTCTAGAGTCTTGTCATTTGATTCGCAATTGATTCTTGGTCTAACCGAATCAAGGGAATCGATTCCCTCCGGTCTCCGACCGGATGTTTTGGTCAAGCTCTCTCCAAGACATTTTTTCGAAACAGCACCTATAGAATTGACATCGCCTCCTGATGAATTTTATCGCTTATTAACGTGTACTAATACCTAAAGTTGCATTACAAAAGTATTTCGAAGTGTTTTGTGAAAGTTTATCGTCGACTTTTTGAATTTTAAAAAATGACGTTACGTTATGAAACGCTATTTTTTTCCGTTTATCACACAGTCTTCATAGATCGATATCTAGGCTATATAGGGACCAATTTAATCGAAAAAAAGACCCAATATTGATTATGGGACATCTAGGAGTGCCAACAAAGAAGATGGTCAAAGGTAATGAATGTTTTATATTTTATTTGTGCGGTTTGTGTAGCGACGACTATGCTAATTATTTTGTTTACGTCCCCTGCGGGTCTTTTGGGGTGTTACATGCTATCAGATAATAGCTTCTCATGCTTTCGACGAAAAGCATTTTAAAAATCTGACTTGTTGCCTGGATTCACAACGAGTGTAGCTTTAATTCAATACCCTGCATGTGTATTTTAATGAACGTTTGAGTTTTAACTAATACTATTAGCATTTAGCGTAGCGCATTTGCATTTCCAGAGCTCTAGATGGGACGCCTGCGTGCCAGGTAGGACCAAGAGGTTAAAGTACCCGGCCACTAGGAGCGCCGCCTCTAGATGAGCAGTTTCCTGTTTGCTTATGGCCTGGTCCCCAGATAGTAATCCTTCTCTTTGACCAGGAGATGGTGAGATTATGGAGTTGTAGCCACGAAGGCCGAGGATGACTTTGTGTATGGATGCGGTGATGAAGAAGGGAAGGCTTTCCTGGTACTTAGGTACCACGGTGAGGGTAAGGGGTGCTGTGACGTGAGTAATTGTGCCGGATCCCAACGTTCGCATATCCAGAGCTTGGACAGGAAAAGGAGAGGAGAGCGGGTATGAAGTTATGTTTAGGGAGGAGGAGAGGGCCTGGTCCATGAAGTTCCCAGTGGCACTGGAGTCCACTAGAGCTGTAGAGACAACAGAGGATGGACAGCCAGGACAGCCAGCCTACCCTGGGAGACGGAAGGTCACGGGCCGCCCCTTGGCTCTAGTGGACCCCCGAAGAGGTGCGTGGCCCCCACCTCCATGGGTTCAGGCTCTGCCTCAAGACAGCCAAAGGATGGAGGCGAGTGGCGAGTGGCGAGGTGGAGGCCGACGATCCCGAAGTGCAGAACTCTCCCATTTCAGATTAATATATATATATTTTCCCACTGATGTGGACTTTCAAGTCTGTTTCCTATGCGTATCTACACATTTCCTTTCAGACCAGAGCCAAGTTTTTCAAATCCAAACTTTAATCCCGCATCTGCATATTATTGTGTTACCTTGCCAGGCATTTTGCTTTTAGACGTGCCGGAATTCAAACGTAAAGCAAAGCCTTAATCTGCAATGTTTGAAGCTGTGACAAATGGTTGGGCTTTACGAGTGTCTCACCAGGGGTAATTATCAGCCACAGCATAACAATCAGATAGGAGCCGGGGAGTGAATCTGGAGCCAGGAATTAGATATCTGTAAACATATGAGGAATACAAGTAGAGCTTTCACAGACATTATTTGTAATAACCTGTAATTCCTATTATCAATCACAGCCTTCACTGTCATAATGATGACATCACCAAAGTCATAAACAGTTACAGTATACTCGCTGATTGCTGACTACCTGATCGCTGACTCTTAAGGTGCAAATACATGTTTTATTCAGTGTCCATATGAGTGCAGTCACTTCAGTTACTATGCATGTCACTTTGAAAGAGAAGTTCTTACTGTACAACAGCATCATTATGGTCTGTATGTCACGGATCCCCCCAGTACTGCTGCTCATTCGGTTCACCAGCTCCGGAAGTCTGGATCCCCCCAGTACTGCTGCTCATTCGGTTCACCAACTCCGGAAGTCTGGATCCCCCCAGTACTGCTGCTCATTCGGTTCACCAGCTCCGGAAGTCTGGATCCCCCCAGTACTGCTGCTCATCCGGTTCACCAGCTCCGGAAGTCTATGTCACCGGCCTTCTAGGAGTCAGTGACCTGGATTCATTACCACCAACCCCGGACTGTCTTGTCTCATTAAGCACACCTGGTTCCTATTCCCCCTGATTACTATGTGTATATATGTGCCCTCTGTTCCCCTGTGTCCTTGTCAGTTATTGTTCCATGTCAGGTGGTCTTGTACCTGTGCTCTATTCTATTTGCTTTCATGTTACTCTGTATGTAGTACAGGTCCCGTCCCGTGTAATTATTAGAGGTTTATGCCTCGCTCTTTCTTTGGGTTGCATCCCGTTGTTATATACTGTATTATGTGTTTGTTTTGGGCTTTGTCCCTGTCATGTTCAATGAAAAAACTATTTTGTATCCGTGCGCCTGTCTCCTATCCTTATACAACGTGACACTGTATGTATGGCGATACAGCATCATGGAGGTCTATTTAGTTTTGTAAGCTGGTGGATAGTGTGACAATATTACCCATTGTGATCCCTCTAATCAGTTTCCCCATCACTACAGAGAACCCTGTTTGCAAAACACTGGACCTCAAAATACAAGTCACTCGGCCTCAAAATAGCAGCTCTGTCCTTGCGGTAAGCTGGGTTAATGACACAGGTGAAATGGCCATTCTTGTTCATATAAAGAGTCACAATGTCATGGCCTCTACATAGCCGCCCCCTCAGTCACAAAGCAAGCAATACTAAGTTAGCTTAATTTAAGCTAATTATGTTGATTTAAGAGGAGACATTTGATTTAATTATGTCTTATCGGGCATTCTATTATCCAAAAAGTCTATTTAATTCAGTTTTAATCACACGGCCCGCGCCTAGGGTTTTCATCACTGCATTTATCTGCGTGCAAATCTATTTTTCTCCTCTAGCCACAACACGGTGGGCTAATCCCTATTGTAAATCAGGTAATTACCATTAATTAGCCATTTATGCAATCATTTCCATTTTGACATTAATTACTGCATCACTCAAGCCACAAGTGAGTAAAACAACGCATAAAGGCATCCCTTAACTTTATGGCGCCCATTTACTCATCACATTATGCTTTAATGATACCAGGGGCTGCTCTTTCATATCATTTACAACTGGACCTCTTCAGGGATAATACAAAACAACCAATGATCATCTTGCACTCTGTTGTGTTGTGAATGATGTGCGTGCATTGTGTTTTACGGGTTCTGTTACCATTGGGGTGATGGTAGTGTAGTTAGGCCTACTCTCCTGTGCTAACACTAACGGTTAGCATAGAAAAAAGCACATTGAATAATGCAGAGAAAGAAAGATCATCAGGGTCTCTCGAATCATGTCTGAAATGTTGAACTACAGAGTGGAACACCGTCTTTAATTGTATTCTATAGACATACCCTAATGTATTTGCCAGAGGTAGCATTAGCCTTTCAGTTCTCTCTTAGCATTTGGAAATGTTCCCCCTCTATCAAGGTGATTGAGCCATGCTGTATACAGGATACCAGTGAACTCTTCCTCTATATACTCATACTAATTTTACAGGGCCCCCTAATGAGGATTTATATCCAAATATAAATATTTATTCTTGGTGTTGCTCTTGACACAAACTCCTAGGTAATGATATATAGGGAAAAACAGATTATATCTTTCCTTAATGTCGTCTCTTAGGAAACCTTAAAAAAAATATTCAATTGAGACTACCTAGCAACCCAAATTGGTTCTTCGTATGTTCCCAGAACATTTGTTAGGTCGCAGTGCATGTTCCCATAATCAAAACTGTCCCATCGTGGTGATGGTTATAGAATGTTTGTATAAAACATTTGCCCGATGTTGCAAGGACATTCCTAGAACACGTGTAATCTATTTTTTAAAGGTTACCAGAATGTTTCATTAGGTTGTGGGAAAAGTCTGGTGAGAACATTGTGGGGACAATCACAAAAGATATGTTCCCAAAAGACAAAAGATGTCTAGTTGTGTGGATGATTCTACGTTTCTTTTAGGGTGCAGAGAACATTCACCTGATGTTGCATGAACGTTCCTAGAACACATTTAATCTGTTCTTTAAAGGTTTACAGAATCCTTCATTAGGTTTTTTTAAGCCAGGTCTTTTAACCTCTGCGTCACCATGGAAGATCTCTTAAATGGTATTTTTTCAGTATATAGCCATGGCAGTATGGTCAATCAGTAATTCCATGCTTCCTTTTTAGCCTTCTTAGACATAACCAACCCAGGGAAATACTGGTAACTGAGTTATTCACCGTCACCTCACCCATCCTCTGTATATGCTGCTTACTTCTGGGTCCATATTTACAAAGTATCCAAGACTATGAGCGCTAATCTAGGATCATGAAAAATAAGACAGGCGGGACCATATGAAGCATCTCAACAAGGGAATAATATTGGGTGTGTTTTTTATATTTGAGGTTACAATACCTGGCTTGGGAACCAAACATTGTTGGTTCAAACCCCACATATTCAGGTTGTCAACATATGAAGTGTAAAAAATATGATTTGTTTTTGTATGCTCAAATGCTGCATGTTCAAACTTCCTATTAAAGAAATTGAAATGCCATGTGTATCATTTTTATTTTATTTAACTAGGCAAGTCGGTTAAGATCAAACTCTTATTTACAAAGACGGCCTACACCAGCCAAACCCGGACAACGCTGGGCCAATTGTGCGCCGCCCTATGGGACTCCCAATCACAGCCGGTTGCGATACAGCCTGGATTCGAACTAAGATGTCTGCAGTGACGCCTCTAGCACTGAGACGCATTGGCGCAGCGGTCTATATCACCTTGTAGTGGGCCTACAATACAGTCCTTAAATGCCAATTGCCATTTCCATAATACATCCCTGTAATGATTTAAGGAGCTACAAATGTTGTGGTAATATTAGGTCAAATATTAGGTCAAAGTTCAAATGTTCTTAATGTTCTGAGGACCTCCAAGACAAGGTATAATTTATATTGCATGAACATCAATGGAAGATGATGTTAAACCTAAAACAAATGTGCTATGAACGTCATAACTGACTTATTTGGAAACTGGAACATTTTGCAATATTGTAGGAATGGTCTGTGCAACCTATGTGAATATCACAATACTATTCTTACAACACCCCAGACAACTTCCATAACTTGAATGAAATGCTCTGGGAAGCTTTAACACTAGAACAGCCAAGACAGTCAACATGACCATTTTGTCATTTCAATAACCTTATTTAAATAAGAACCTTGAACCCATCTGCCCTGACTTTTCCTATATATGCTTATTCTACACTAGCAGTACTTTCAGATATACTGTATTTCATTCAAAAAAGCTATGACAAATCAAAATACCCAAACCGCAAGACACGTGGTCTTGTGTTCCGGTTCCGGTTGGAGCGAGTGGTCGCATCTGCACGTCGCTCCAACGGGTAGTATAACTTTTTCATTATATTTCATTATATCACAACGGTTTGATTTGTCTTATCTTAGCAATTTCTTCTCAGCTAGCTACATAGCCGTCTTTGTATCAAAGATAATTGCGTAATTATCGTATTTCGCCGTCCTAACGTAGTCTTCACTAGCCAGCTAGCTAACGTCCACTGATTAGCTGCACTGAGAAACTATTACTATTACACTCAACTGAACGACTTGATTAGTTTAGTGTTAGCTACCTACATAGCTGTCTTTGCTGTCTTCGTATCATCGTATCATCGTATCCAAGATAATTGTGTTGTTTAGGTTTAGAGTGTGTAGTCTTAGAGTGATTATCTTAATTTACCGAGGTTAGCTAGCCAGCTATTTGTCGTCCTTAACGTAGGTGACTCTGCTAGCTAGCCAACAGCTAGCCAACGCTAGCCAACGTCTTCTGTATAGAACTCAACTACCCGGTCGCATTCACAGGTTGTATCACTTTTTCACTTCATTTCACTACAGTACAACGGTTTGATTTGTTTGATCGTAGCTAGCTACTTAGCTAGCTACATAGCCGTCTTTGTATCAAAGATAATTGTGTAGTCTAGAGCGATTTTCTAGGTTCGCTAGCCATCTATTGTCGTTCTTTTAACGCAACGTAACGTAAACAACACTGCTAGCTAGCCTGCTAGCCCCCGAATAGCAACACTGCAGAAACTATTACACTCAACGGAACGACTTGATTAGTGTAGTGTCAACAACGCACCCACTGCCAGCTGGCCTACTTCAGCAGTACTGTATCATTTTAATCATTTTAGTCAATAAGATTCTTGCTACGTAGCTTAACTTTCTGAACATTCGAGACGTGTAGTCCACTTGTCATTCCAATCTCCTTTGCATTAGCGTAGCCTCTTCTGTAGCCTGTCAACTATGTGTCTGTTTATCCCTGTTCTCTCCTCTCTGCACAGACCATACAAACACTCCACACCGCGTGGCCGCGGCCACCCTACTCTGGTGGTCCCAGCGCGCACGACCCACGTGGAGTTCCAGGTCTCCGGTAGCCTCTGGAACTGCCAATCTGCGGTCAACAAGGCAGAGTTCATCTCAGCCTATGCCTCCCTCCAGTCCCTCGACTTCTTGGCACTGACGGAAACATGGATCACCACAGACAACACTGCTACTCCTACTGCTCTCTCTTCGTCCGCCCACGTGTTCTCGCACACCCCGAGAGCGTCTGGTCAGCGGGGTGGTGGCACCGGGATCCTCATCTCTCCCAAGTGGTCATTCTCTCTTTCTCCCCTTACCCATCTGTCTATCGCCTCCTTTGAATTCCATGCTGTCACAGTTACTAGCCCTTTCAAGCTTAACATCCTTATCATTTATCGCCCTCCAGGTTCCCTCGGAGAGTTCATCAATGAGCTTGATGCCTTGATAAGCTCCTTTCCTGAGGACGGCTCACCTCTCACAGTTCTGGGCGACTTTAACCTCCCCACGTCTACCTTTGACTCTTTCCTCTCTGCCTCCTTCTTTCCACTCCTCTCCTCTTTTGACCTCACCCTCTCACCTTCCCCCTACTCACAAGGCAGGCAATACGCTCGACCTCATCTTTACTAGATGCTGTTCTTCCACTAACCTCACTGCAACTCCCCTCCAAGTCTCCGACCACTGCCTTGTATCCTTTTCCCTCTCGCTCTCATCCAACACCTCCCACACTGCCCCTACTCGGATGGTATCGCGCCGTCCCAACCTTCGCTCTCTCTCCCCCGCTACTCTCTCCTCTTCCATCCTATCATCTCTTCCCTCCGCTCAAACCTTCTCCCACCTATCTCCTGATTCTGCCTCCTCAACCCTCCTCTCCTCCCTCTCTGCATCCCTTGACTCTCTATGTCCCCTATCCTCCAGGCCGGCTCGGTCCTCCCCTCCCGCTCCGTGGCTCGATGACTCATTGCGAGCTCACAGAACAGGGCTCCGGGCAGCTGAGCGGAAATGGAGGAAAACTCGCCTCCCTGCGGACCTGGCATCCTTTCACTCCCTCCTCTCTACATTTTCCTCCTCTGTCTCTGCTGCTAAAGCCACTTTCTACCACGCTAAATTCCAAGCATCTGCCTCTAACCCTAGGAAGCTCTTTGCCACCTTCTCCTCCCTCCTGAATCCTCCGCCACCTCCCCCCCCCTCCTCCCTCTCTGCAGATGACTTCGTCAACCATTTTGAAAAGAAGGTCGACGACATCCGATCCTCGTTTGCTAAGTCAAACGACACCGCTGGTTCTGCTCACACTGCCCTACCCTGTGCTCTGACCTCTTTCTCCCCTCTCTCTCCAGATGAAATCTCGCGTCTTGTGACGGCCGGCCGCCCAACAACCTGCCCGCTTGACCCTATCCCCTCCTCTCTTCTCCAGACCATTTCCGGAGACCTTCTCCCTCCTCACCTCGCTCATCAACTCATCCCTGACCGTTGGCTACGTCCCTTCCGTCTTCAAGAGAGCGAGAGTTGCACCCCTTCTGAAAAAACCTACACTCGATCCCTCCGATGTCAACAATTACAGACCAGTATCCCTTCTTTCTTTTCTCTCCAAAACTCTTGAACGTGCCGTCCTTGGCCAGCTCTCCCGCTATCTCTCTCTGAATGACCTTCTTGATCCAAATCAGTCAGGTTTCAAGACTAGTCATTCAACTGAGACTGCTCTCCTCTGTATCACGGAGGCGCTCCGCACTGCTAAAGCTAACTCTCTCTCCTCTGCTCTCATCCTTCTAGATCTATCGGCTGCCTTCGATACTGTGAACCATCAGATCCTCCTCTCCACCCTCTCCGAGTTGGGCATCTCCGGCGCGGCCCACGCTTGGATTGCGTCCTACCTGACAGGTCGCTCCTACCAGGTGGCGTGGCGAGAATCTGTCTCCTCACCACGCGCTCTCACCACTGGTGTCCCCCAGGGCTCTGTTCTTGGCCCTCTCCTATTCTCGCTATACACCAAGTCACTTGGCTCTGTCATAACCTCACATGGTCTCTCTTATCATTGCTATGCAGACGACACACAATTAATCTTCTCCTTTCCCCCTTCTGATGACCAGGTGGCGAATCGCATCTCTGCATGTCTGGCAGACATATCAGTGTGGATGACGGATCACCACCTCAAGCTGAACCTCGGCAAGACGGAGCTGCTCTTCCTCCCGGGGAAGGACTGCCCGTTCCATGATCTCGCCATCACGGTCGACAACTCCATTGTGTCCTCCTCCCAGAGCGCCAAGAACCTTGGCGTGATCCTGGACAACACCCTGTCGTTCTCAACTAACATCAAGGCGGTGGCCCGTTCCTGTAGGTTCATGCTCTACAACATCCGCAGAGTACGACCCTGCCTCACACAGGAAGCGGCGCAGGTCCTAATCCAGGCACTTGTCATCTCCCGTCTGGATTACTGCAACTCGCTGTTGGCTGGGCTCCCTGCCTGTGCCATTAAACCCCTTCAACTCATCCAGAACGCCGCAGCCCGTCTGGTGTTCAACCTTCCCAAGTTCTCTCACGTCACCCCGCTCCTCCGTTCTCTCCACTGGCTTCCAGTTGAAGCTCGCATCCGCTACAAGACCATGGTGCTTGCCTACGGAGCTGTGAGGGGAACGGCACCTCAGTACCTCCAGGCTCTGATCAGGCCCTACACCCAAACAAGGGCACTGCGTTCATCCACCTCTGGCCTGCTCGCCTCCCTACCACTGAGGAAGTACAGCTCCCGCTCAGCCCAGTCAAAACTGTTCGCTGCCCTGGCCCCCCAATGGTGGAACAAACTCCCTCACGACGCCAGGACAGCGGAGTCAATCACCACCTTCCGGAGACACCTGAAACCCCACCTCTTTAAGGAATACCTAGGATAGGTTAAGTAATCCCTCTCACCCCACCCCCCCTAAGTTTTAGATGCACTATTGTTAAGTGACTGTCCCACTGGATGTCATAAGGTGAATGCACCAATTTGTAAGTCGCTCTGGATAAGAGCGTCTGCTAAATGACTTAAATGTTAAATGTTAAATGTGGTCAATGATGTAAATATCAGAAGCCTAAACATCAGCATAAGCACCACATGTGCTTGTTAATAGTGAAAATCAGCACAAAAGCAATAATGGCATTATAATGAACATAAGTGTCGATATAACAGTAGTCAAAAATAGTATATTACTGTCAGTTATTGGACACATTATTTGTGACCTCGCTTGTGCTTACAGTAAGTTGTGCATCTATACGCAACAGTTGGCTCTCATTTAGCTGCTATCCCTTGCCTAACAGTCACCACTGTCCCTTTCACTTGTTTGCAACACTTCATACAAACAAGTTGCTTGCACCTGAAACAGATGGCATGGATTCTGTTCCGAATGCATCTGCTCACCTTGCAGTTTCTCCTCCCTGGGATCTATGCGCAATTTGGCTCACACAATTGCTCGTGTGGAATCTTTGCAGCAACCTTGGCCCTCATACAGTATGTCTCTCATGTAGCCTGTGCCAGACTCATGGTGAAGTCTCTCCTGCTTATGATGTTGTTCGTGCAACAACACGTGTGCATGATAGAAGCCAAGTCAAACATGTTGTAGAACACAGCAACAGGCCATCTGCGAGCTCCTCGTTCCACCTAATACAGCCATTCCATCTGATCCGAAAACACTATCAGACACTCATCAGACACTCGTTCAATTGCTGCCCGATATGGATCCTTTCCCAGACATGGAAAACTGTTCAGCATAAATCAGAATAGTAATCATCAGCGATGTCATGATCAATTTCTTCCCTGCTATCTGAGTCATTTTTATTCCGATCTTGTAACCTGATCCATTTGTCTGAGTCTTGCCATTGTAAATTACGCACACTCTCACTGTGTATCCTACTCCAAGTAGTCCTAGAGTAGACTAATAATGCTGTTTGGATTCGGTGGACTGATATAGGTTACACCGTTTTGAGATCATAATTAGAATAGATAAATAGAATAGAATGGCCCGTGCAGTTCTTCATTCACAATTGGGGATCACATAATTATGCATATTTCGTTTCCCCTCGCTCATCAATTCACCTATTCTTCCCCTTTCCTCCCTATCATACTATACTTCATTTATTTCATCTGTTATATGTGTGAAATTAGTTTCAGTATAGTTTAGGTTTAGTTTCGAGGCAATTATCGGGGTGATTATCAACTGGGCACGGCACATTTAGCTATCGGGAGTAGGAGCTCGGGAGAAGGAGTGGAGTAGGCTGGGGAAAACCATTAAAGAAATGACATGCCCTCTGTCGTGACTTACATTAATCTGATGACTTTTATTTATTTAATCCACTAACTATGTTTAATTGTTACCCGATTAAATTAACCATGTAACAATTAACTCATTAGGAATTTGGGGCACCACGGTAGAAGTTGTTTAACGATTTACCATCTCCCAAATTAAACTCTAGAATATATATGTTATATATCGATAACAGTCACTTGTTAATCATGACCTCATATCAGTCTCATTCTGAACAGTCGTAACCTTCTGGATCTGCAAGAACCCCAGCGTTGCTGATTATTCAGTACTACACAAATTGATTTAATGATTTATTTATTTACTAACTAATTAAATAATAACACAGAATACACATACACACTTACATAAGACGAAAGTCCCTAGTGGACTGACAAGATATGATGGCTTATTACACAGAGATTGAGAAGGGGGTGGGGAAATAGAGAGAGCGAGAAAAAGGGACATTTATTGTGAATACATTCTAGGACTGTCTTCACATTAATCATATACCGTGCACACGAACCACCGCCAGGTTTTGGAATAAGAATTAATGACTGTATTTATGTGTTGAAGGCCTTCATTCGTCATCTATCTCTGTTGAAACCAAACCTTCTTGAAAGAGGGTTTTGTTGGCATTTCCGCGGCCCACTTTTACATGGTCTGATTATCCACCGGAGGTCACAATGTCCTTCTTCTTAGTTGTCCGGTCTCCAATGAGATTTGTTCAGAACTTGGATAGTGAGAGTTTGAAGCACTTTTACACAGACAGCTGCAGCATGTTCATGTTTGGTTATAGTCTGGTGAGTTTATCTTCTTCACCCTGTGTTGTTTCAACCATTTCCCACATGTAGCTAATGCTCCACATGTCCTGGTCTAGTAGCTGAGGTTGTCTTCTCATCTAGTGTTGAGGTTGAGAGTTTCTGAGTTTCTAACAATTTCAACGTGTGGACCACAGTCTCACGTCTTCTGGTATGATATGTTCATTCTTACCCATTTCCTTTTAAGCACTATGGTCGAAAAGGGCGGTTTCAAAACGCTGACAAGCTCTCTGACCTCATTTGCGGCGTGGCTACTTAATGGAAAAAGTATCATCAAAACTATGATCTTGTTAGAAAACTAAAACCACAATCTATCTTATTGACAAAAACGTATCTTCGTCCTTGATATTTCCTACACAACATAAAATATGTAAAGCTGACATACACAATGTGAAAGCTCTTCAAGTTACAATAATTTTGTGGTAACATTTTTATACCATTTTTAATGACATCACAAAATAGACATTCATGTTCCATAGACCATCTGACATCATTCTCCACATCCGGATGTTTATAAATATTGTCCCAGTGTTCACTTTTGGACGTCAGAGTTTTTGGGCTGCAAAATGGCTCTGTATTAAAGGTACATCCCAATCACCACGCCTGAAGACCAAAAAGAGTTCCCTGCTGCATACAATTTACGATTGGCGTGAGGTGTCATAAAATCCCTACTCCCCTCCCTGAGTGAGAGGGGTCTGGTGGACGTTGATCCATTGTAACCTGATCTTTGGATCCTCACAGGAGAGTCATGACACCTCCTAAAACTGGTTATAACTCCAGTTCTGTTTGTGATAGTAAGATTCTAACAACAGTGTGTTATATTGACACATGTAGGAAAAGTTAAGGATGAGGGGGACATGACTTTAAAAATGGCAGAGTAATTCATTCATTTTCATCATTCATCAACTGGACAGTTTTGTGTTTTGGAGACATACAGTATCTTTTGTGATGTACCCTAATGTTCGCACAACCTAAACAAATATTCTGGGATCCTTTAAAGAACAGACAAAAAGTGTTCTGGGAACATTCTTTTTTCTCTCTCTCTCCCCAAATGGTAGCTACAGCCTTGCCCCATCACTGCAACTCCTGTACGGACTCAAAGGCGAAGGTCAATAGCCATGCGTCTTCCAAAACACGACCCCACCAAGCCACACTGCTTCTTGACACATTGCTCACTTAACGCAGAAGCCAGCCACACCAATATGTCTGAGAAAACACTGTACAGCTGCGACCAAAGTCAGTATGCATGCGCCTGGCACACCACAAGGAGTCACTAGATTGCAATAGGGCAAGGATATCGCTGGGCCAATTGTGCGCCTCCTCAGTTTTTCACAATTCCTGACATTTAATCCTAGTAAAAATGCCCTGTTTTAGATCAGTTAGGATCACCACTTTATTTTAATAACGTGAATTGTCAGAATAATAGTGGAGGGAATGATTTATTTCAGCTTTAATTTTGTTCATCACATTCCCAGTGGGTCAGAAGTTTACATACACTCAATTAGCATTTGGTAGCATTGTCTTTAAATAGTTTAACTTGGGTCAAACGTTTCAGGTAGCCTTCAACAAGCTTCCCACAATAAGTTGGGTGAAATTTGGCCCATTCCTCCTGACAGAGCTGGTGGAATTGAGTCAGGTTTGTAGGCCTTCTTGCTCGCACACACTTTTCAGTTTTGCCCACAAATTTCAAGGTTGAGGTCAGGGCTTTGTGATGACCACTCCAATACCTTGTTGTCCTTAAGACATTTTGCCACAACTTTGTCCATTTGGAAGACCCATTTGCAACCAAGCTTTAACTTCCTGACTGATGTCTTGAGATGTTGCTTCAATATATCCACATCATTTTTCTTCCTCGTGATAACATCTATTTTGTGAAGTGCACCAGTCCCTCCTGCAGCAAAGCACCCACTCAACATGATGCTGCCACCCCTGTGCTTCATGGTTGGGAAGGTGTTCTTTGGCTTGCAAGCATCCCCCTTTTTCCTCCAAACACAATGATAGTCATTATGGCCAAACAGTTCTATTTTTGTTTCATCAGACCAGAGGACATTTCTCCAAAAAGTACAATCTTTGTCCCCAGGACTTTTCTCCAAAAAGTACAGTGCAGTCTGGCTTTTTTATGGCGGTTTTGGAGCAGTGGCTTCTTCCTTGCTGAGCGGACTTTCAGGTTATGTCGATATAGAACTCGTTTTAATGTGGATATAAATACTTTTGTACTTGCTTCCTCCAGCATCTTCACAAGGTCCGTTGCTGTCATTCTGGGATTGGTTTGCACTTTTCGCACCAAAGTACATTCATCTCTAGGAGACAGAACGTGTCTCCTTCCTGAGCGGTATGTTGACTGCGTGGTCCCATGGTGTTTATTGTTATGCTGGTGAGTGAGGACCCAAAAGCGACTTAACAGAAACTGAGTTTATTAAAGTCCAAACAGAGAAAACATAATCCTCAATCCTTAACAGGAAATGTCCAAACAGGGAAAACATAAATCCTCTAGTTGGGGAGAGTTGCAGGGCTTGCGGCAACAGACTGCAGGTCCCTTCGGGTAGGCACGGGCCGTAGAGGATAGAGACACCTGCTCACACGCAGTATCTGAAGACGAGGCAGAATACAACAGAACGGAACAAGGGTACAGCAAACGGCAAACAAGAATCCGACAAGGACAGAAGCAGAAACAGAGAGAGAAATAGAGACTTAATCAGAGGGCAAAATAGGGGACAGGTGTGAAAGAGTAAACGAGGTCGTTAGGAGAATGAGGAACAGCTGGGAGCAGGAACGGAACGATAGAGAGAGAGAGGAATAGAGAGAGAGAAAGAAACCTAATAAGACCGGCAGGGGGAAACGAAGAGAAGAGAAAGCACAGGGACAAGACATGACAATACAATACATGACAGTACCCCTCCACTCCCGAGCGCCTCCTGGCGCACTCGAGGAGGAAACCTGGCGGCAACGGAGGAAATCATCGATCAGCGAACGGTCCAGCACGTCCCGAGATGGAACCCAACTCCTCTCCTCAGGACCGTAACGGGAAACGATGAAGAGGGAATCTAGTGCAATTACTATTATAAAAATGAGACACGGGTAGAGAACTGTAAGAGTTTGAGCAATCAGGACCAAACAGGCCAGGAGAGTAACAACTATGGACAGACTGAGACACAGCAAGGCTAAGACCAGGAACAGGAGAGAGGCGGTGACTGTGGACAGACTGAGACACAGCAAGTGCAGGAGCAGGACCAGGAGAGATGCGGTGGCTGGGGACAGACTGAGACACAGCAAGGGCAGGAAAGATGCGGTGGCTGGGGACAGACTGAGACCCAGCAAGGCCAGGAGCAGAAGCAGGAAGAGAGTTACCGGACTTAGTCTGCGCACAGTCCGAACAAGCAGCCACGAAACGGCGCGTGTCACGCTCCTGAGTAGGCCACCAAAAACGCTGGTGAATAGAAGCAAGCGTACCCCGAACGCCGGGGTGGCCAGCTAACTTGGCAGAGTGAGCCCACTGAAGAACGGCCAGACGAGTACAAACGGGAACGAAAAGAAGGTTCCTAGGACAAGCGTGCGGTGACGGAGTGTGAGTGAGTGCTTGCTTTACCTGTCTCTCAATTCCCCAGACAATCAACCCGACAACACGCCCCTCAGGGAGAATCCCCTCGGGGTCGGTACAGGCTACAGAAGAACTGAAGAGACGGGATAAAGCATCAGGCTTGGTGTTCTTAGTGCCCGGACGATAAGAAATAACGAACTCGAAACGAGCGAAAAACAACGCCCAACGAGCCTGACGCGCATTGAGTCGTTTGGCAGAACGGATGTACTCAAGGTTCTTATGGTCAGTCCAAACGACAAAAGGAACGGTCGCCCCCTCCAACCACTGTCGCCATTCGCCTAGGGCTAAGTGGATGGCGAGCAGTTCGCGGTTTCCCACATCATAGTTACGTTCCGACGGCGACAGGCGATGAGAAAAATATGCGCAAGGATGGACCTTATCGTCAGAATGGGAGCGCTGGGATAGAATGGCTCCCACGCCCACCTCTGACGCGTCAACCTCGACAATGAATTGTTTAGTGACGTCAGGAGTAACAAGGATAGGAGCGGATGTAAAACGCTTCTTGAGAAGATCAAAAGCTCCCTGGGCGGAAACGGACCACTTAAAGCACGTCTTGACAGAAGTAAGGGCTGTGAGAGGGGCTGCCACTTGACCGAAATTACGAATGAAACGCCGATAGAAATTTGCGAAACCGAGAAAGCGCTGCAGTTCGACACGTGACTTAAGGACGGGCCAATCGCTGACAGCATGGACCCTAGCGGGATCCATCTGAATGCCTTCAGCGGAAATAACAGAACCGAGAAAAGTGACGGAGGAGACATGAAAAGCGCACTTCTCAGCCTTCACATAAAGACAATTCTCTAAAAGGCGCTGGAGGACACGTCGAACGTGCTGAACATGAATCTGGAGTGACGGTGAAAAAATCAGGATCTCGTCAAGGTAAACAAAAACAAAGATGTTCAGCATGTCACTCAGTACATCATTCACTAATGCCTGAAAGACAGCTGGAGCATTAGCGAGACCGAACGGCAGAACCCGGTATTCAAAATGCCCTAACAGAGTGTTAAACGCCGTTTTCCACTCGTCCCCCCTTCCTGATGCGCACGAGATGGTAAGCGTTACGAAGGTCCAACTTAATAAAGAACCTGGCTTCCTGCAGAATCTCGAAAACTGAAGACATAAGGGGAAGCGGATAACGATTCTTAACCGTTATGTCATTCAGCCCTCGATAATCCACGCAGGGGCGCAGGGTCCCGTCCTCCTCCTTAACAAAAAAGAACCCCGCTTCGGCGGGAGAGGAGGAAGGGACCACGGTACCGGTGTCGAGAGCTACAGACAAATAATCTTCGAGAGCCTTACGTTCGGTAGCCGACAGAGAGTCTACCCCGTGGGTGAGTAGTACCCGGAAGGAGATCAATACAACAATCATACGACCGGTGAGGAGGAAGGGAGGTGGCCCTGGACCGACTGAAGACCGTGCGCAGATCATGATATTCCTCCGGCACCCCTGTCAAATCACCAGGCTCCTCCTGTGAAGAGGGAGCAGAAGAAACAGGAGGAATAGCAGACACTAAACACTTAACATGACAAGAGACGTTCCAGGAGAGGATAGAATTACTAGACCAATTAATAGAAGGATTATGACACACTAGCCAGGGATGGCCCAAAACAACAGGTGTAAAAGGTGAACAAAAAATCAAAAAATAAATGGTTTCACTATGATTACCAGAGACAGTGAGGGTTAAAGGTAGCGTTTCACGCTGAATCCTGGGGAGAGGACTACCATCCAAGGCGAACATAACCGTGGGCTCCCCTAACTGCCTGAGAGGAATGTCATGTTCCCGAGCCCAGGCTTCGTCCATAAAACAGCCCTCCGGAGACCCGGAAGCCCAGGAGGTAACCGGTGGATCGAGAGGCCGGAGACTTGGGCGGCATGTCGAGCAGCAGACAATTCCTGATCGTGTCTGCCTAGCATCGCTCCCTGGAACTCGACGGCAGAGTAGAGAGGATCCGTAGTCGCTGGATCCATTCTTGGTCGGATTCTTCTGTTATGCTGGTGAGTGAGGACCCAAAAGCGATTTAACAGAAACTGAGTTTATTAAAGTCCAAACAGAGAAAACATAATCCTCAATCCTTAACAGGAAATGTCCAAACAGGGAAAACATAAATCCTCTAGTTGGGGAGAGTTGCAGGGCTTGCGGCAACAGACTGCAGGTCCCTTCGGGTAGGCGCGGGCCGTAGAGGATAGAGACACCTGCTCACACGCAGTATCTGAAGACGAGGCAGAATACAACAGAACGGAACAAGGGTACAGCAAACGGCAAACAAGAATCCGACAAGGACAGAAGCAGAAACAGAGAGAGAAATAGAGACTTAATCAGAGGGCAAAATAGGGGACAGGTGTGAAAGAGTAAACGAGGTCGTTAGGAGAATGAGGAACAGCTGGGAGCAGGAACGGAACGATAGAGAGAGAGAGGAATAGAGAGAGAGAAAGAAACCTAATAAGACCAGCAGGGGGAAACAAAGAGAAGAGAAAGCACAGGGACAAGACATGACAATACAATACATGACAGTTTATACTTGCATACTATTGTTTGTACAGATGAACGTGGTACCTTCAGGCGTTTGGACATTGCTCCCAAGGATGAACCAGACTTGTGGAGATCTACAATATTTTTTCTGAGGTCTTGGCTGATTTCTTTTGATTTTCCCATGATGTCAAGCAAAGAGGCACTGAGGTTGAAGGTAGGCCTTGAAATACATCCACAGGTACACCTCCAATTGACTCAAATTATGTCAATTAGCCTATCAGAAGCTTCTAAAGCCATGACATCATTTTCTGGAATTTTCCAAGCTGTTTAAAGGCACAGTTAACTTAGTGTATGTAAACTTCTGACCCACTGGAATTGTGATGCAGTGAATTATAAGTGAAATAATCTGTCTGTAAACAATTGTTGAAAAAATTACTTGTGTCATGCACAGTAGATGTCCTAACCAACTTGCCAAAACTATAGTTTGTTATCAAGAAATGTGTGGATGTTAAACAAGTTTTAATGACTCCAACCTATCTGTATGTAGACTTCTGACTTCAACTGTAGCCTAGTGGTTAAGAGTGTTGTGCCAGTAACCAAACAGCAGCTGGGTCAAATCCCTGATTTGGAAAGGTAGAAAAATCTGCTGTTCTCACCTTGAGCAAGGCATGTAACCCCCGGGTGCTGTTGATTAAGGCAGCCCCCGGCACCCCTCTGATTCAGAGTTGTTGGATTAAATGTAGAAGACACATTTTGGTAGAATGCATTAAGTTGTGCAACTGACTAGGTATTCTCTTTAGAGTTTTTGTATTATGAGAACATTTGCCACAACCTAAGGAATGTTATGGGAGCTTTCACAGAACCAATTTTGGTTTGCTGGGAAACCATTACTGGTGCATTGTGTTATTACATTAGCTATAAACCTAATATGAACTTTTGGGGAATGTTCTGTGGTGGTTGTTGCAGATGCTGTGCCCCAAATTATTGTGAATGTTAGGATAACATTCCATATTTTTTTGTGTTTTCTTATCAAAAACATTTTTGTTTATGTTTTGGGGTTGTTATCATCCTAATGTTAGATTAAAAACCTAACTAGAACTTCATGGGAATCTTAGCTAATGTTCTGGAAATGTTCCCGGTTTGCTGGGTAGGAACATGCTATTTCAGTATGACAAACCATGTCTAAGGAGCCTATTAATATTTCATGGTGGATAGAGGTGTCCTTTGTGTGCAGACACAGTGCTCAGGGCAGACTGTCTGTTTCCCTTGATAATGATGGTGACCTAGCCAACCCTTTGTCATTGACTCCCACCAGCATTACCAGTGTATGGCGCTCAAGGCCTTGTAGGCCTCTACATGCTATCAGCATGTTCTGCATGACCAGCTGTCATTAACATGCTGACTTCTGGGAAGAGAGAGCTAGATAGAGAGAGCCACAGAGAGAGAAGGTATTATTGTCGAATGCACACTAATGAACGTGGTTGGATGTGAATGTAATTAATTATTGCTAACATCATCACCTTAGAAAAGTGTTTAATTATTTCTGGATGCACTCTCAAAGGAGCTCGTGAAGAATGCTCAGGTTGAGAAAATGGATACTGGCAAGGAGCCAGAGCTGGATGAGCCCCTTTGTGTAGCGTTGCCTGCCCCCCACTGACTATTGCTAGAGAGAGTTCTGATCATCAACAACAGCAACCATAGAGTATATAACTGGATCAAGGTTTCTATTCAATCTGTATTGGTGAAGCATAATAGATTGTGTGATAGAAATGTAAAGGTCATTTGAAATTGATCCGACATCTGCGGTGTCTAACATGAATACAGTCTCTGCTAATGCGGGAACGTTGCCTTTTAAATTCAATCACACTGTCAGGCAGAACTTCCACGATATGGTTCGAATAGAGCCCTAAGTCTGATTTCATATAAAATACTGTAGTTTATTGTTGCAATAAAGCCAGAATGGGCTGAGCAGGACTTCAACCAGTGACCTGGTGGTGACAAGGAAAGCTCCACTCCAACTGTTCCCCCTCTTTCACTACACTGGTGACAGCAATGGGATTATCTCTCAAGTCTGCATTGCAAGTGTACACTTGTCTGCGCTGAGGTTTCGCACTGGCCAGAAACACATCCTGGGATGTAAGAGAACTACAGCCTCTGGCAAGAGGTCCGGGTCTTGTATGCTTGACCGATACTTGCAGAGTTGCTGGTCCAAGCCCTGTCTGAGCTGTCTCCCCTCAATGGCAACAATATTGTTTTATAGCCTCTGTACCAGTGGGTCTGATCTGTGCCTGCTTGAGTCTCCTCTGACTGCAAACAGTAGCTATTAAACGTGAGATGGACACACCCACACTCCATACGTAAATGCTTCATGCCCCATACCACTTCAGAATCAGATACTGTTATGATGTTGCTTTGAGTGACAGCTCTCTCAGTCTCTTCAATGATTTGGCATTTTTTGGTTGCTGAGGAAAGTGTGGAGCTATTTTGTTCTCCTCACACAAATCTGGGCTTAAATGCTAAAATTATTACTGGGTTTAATAGTCGCCACTCCTGCTGCTGTACTTGATAATAATTGTCAATATATAATGTTTGATATCTTTACGTTTATTTACATTTGAAAGGAATGTGAACAACGGGATTTACAGAGGTGTAAAGAGGTGTGTAGACTTACGAACATATCCGTTGAGTCTAGCTCTACTTGTCGCTAGAGCACCAGGCACGCAATCAGCACGCAATAGGGGAGCTGGACACTGACGTTGCATCAACAGCCACGTACCGAGAGCTGGGAACAGAGGCTATTCTTTTACATACTTCACAACACCTTGTGCAGAGCGCGCAGTCGTCAGTCTCTATCCGCAAAGCCCGTGGCAGCGCACATAAAGAACTTCAGAAGCCTTGCTATAGTTCCAGCATGTTACATATTCGGCATTTTGTATCCAAGCATATCCGCATGGCAACAGTTTAATTTGCTGAGCAGTTTTGGAAGATCGTTTTTTCCTCGGCTGATGTGACATTATCCCTTTGGAATGATGTGGACCTCTCATGACTCTATTGGATTTGTTTTCCTGTCCAGTTTATGTATCCAATTTGGATTCTCCTTTGAAGGTAAATTGAAACATATCGTCATAAAACAAGTATATAAATTCTTACCTATCCGGGCTTGTTCTAGGTAAAAACAACCTACAGGTCACATTTGAGTGCGTATAACTTCAGCATTAAATCTGCAGAGTGCAGACATGAAATAATGGTTATTACGATTGAAACAAGTAACGAATGCAACATCCATTATGCTTGGCTATAAAATAAATGCATAAAAAGTAGCTCACCTAGCATTCACCTAACGTTGCCTAAATGAACAAAACGAAACTGTTGATTGCTTATAAAATGGCATCTAGGTATGATTTAGTATTTATTGTAGTTAATGTCTTTGTATTACTTTGTAGAGTCACAGAGCGCGACATGCATTTAAAGTAACGGATATGCAGAAACAGGGTTGGAAAGCAGAGAGCACAATTGACAGTTACTCTGTTGACATACCAGTGAGATTCTTGATCTGTCCCTCAGTGGTTTCTGTCTACCTTTGAATCTCATCAAACGAAATATGATACATTTGCACGTCTGCCACTGTCTCGGTAAAGATAGTCTGTATCCCTTGCAAATACTTTTTAAGCGCAGTAAGTCTTGCAGGGGAAAACTGTAGGCTACAGTGAGAGTTATTGTGATGTTCAGAGTGTTTTCATGGATTAAACCAGTGTAACATTTGTCAACACTTAAATATATATTCAACATATATGCACTATAGGCTATATTATATAACGTTACTGGTCTTATTTTCATTACACTGTGCGCATGAATTTGGATTATAGTTATTGGAGAGTGAATCTGGCAAATATCTGTTCATGTTTAGTCACTTATTTTTTTCATATGTCAATGTTTGAGAATGCTATTTATATGTTAGGAGGCATCCCTTTATTATAATGATGTGATACCTATCTCAGTGACATTTTAGACGCATAGTGGAGCCCCGCCATTTCCGAGGATTTCGTTCACTATTACGATCACCTACAATTTAATTATATTGCCATTTGTTGAAAGAATAAGACACACGCAAGCCATACACTATCACAATTTTTTTTACGTTTTCATATCATAAGTTTGTTAGAAATAGGCTATAGTTGCGGAGGGAAAGGCCTCCATTTCAATAGCCCTACGACCATGGACGCACAGTAATTATACTGACTGTTTCACTCTCTTTCAGGAAAGTTTACGGATATCCCCTCCAATCTAACAGTTAAAGAAGGTCAAAACATTGAAATGGCGTGCGCCTTCCAGAGTGGAACCGCATCAGTTTACTTGGAGATTCAGTGGTGGTTCATTAGAGCGCCAGAAGAGCCGAGCAATAGCGAGGAGGAGGATGATGACGAAGAAGTACGTATGGATTTCACTTGCTTCAAATACCTGTTTAAATGTTGAGGACTTTCTTTACAATATGACGCCATGCCCCTTCACATTGTAATCACATGCCTGCATAGTTGCGCAGTTTCGCCGAAGCCCATTAGGCACAGACAACGCCGTGAATTCTAGCATGATTGGCTTATCATTACCAAGAATAGCATAGTTCCCATAGCCTACATGAAATGTATTATCTGTGATTCTGTCTACCTGTATTTGACTTGGAACTGATTTGGTGTTTTTGTCCACTTTTTAAATCCCTATATTATCCTTACTGTAATAACCTTTGACAACAGATTTACATAAGATGCAGTGGGAAAATAATACTGGTCTGTATCATCTCAGCCTTCTTTACCAAGTGTATTTAACATTAAGTCAACATGTACATTTCCCAGGAACCCAGGGCTTATTTAAGTGACTTGGAAATGTAATCTGGAGTATGTATACGGCCATATGACCACAGTTAAGTGCATTTATGGTCATTTATGATTGTAGGACCCTCAGAGTCAGCATAAAGCTTCACTGACACGTTCTTGCAAATTGACTCATTATATACAGTAAGCCTGAACAGTGTACTTTCTGAGACCCTACACGACTGGCATTTGTAATGTATTGCTACATTGGACAGCTACCTATGACAGCTTCTCCTTGTGGATAATGATCAGTTACTTTGTGTCTGCATCTTCTTATGCTCCCTCTATTCAGATGGCTGGTACATTTTAGAGGGGTTTGGCAGTTTGTCATCGCTGACATCAAACAGGGGAATGTTTCCTTTGATAAATGCTCATCTTCGTCGCAGTGAAACCACAATGCATAGAGAGAGCCCGTTCTTGGGTATCCACATGGCTTTAAAACAGTTATTATTGCTCCTTTGTTGTCACCCATCATGCCCGCATTGCCAAGGCTTTGATCCATTTGGTTCATCACTCTTAGATGTTGGCTGAAGGAGCTATCGACGCACACCACGGCTTTGTAGCTCATATTATCCTATTCTTTTCATGGCATCTGTTTGAAATGACAAGCAGTGGTTTTCTCTCGCAGGGAATGAGTTTCAACAAAAACACGCTAAGGAGTCATAAAGGGGAACTATAAAAGATGCCATAGAAAACAGTAGAGTGTAACGTCGTTCGTCAGCTGAAGGAGAAGCGGACCAAAATGCAGCGTGGTGGTTACTCATGTTCTTTAATAAAGAATAGACGATACATTAAATAACTTATAATATACAAAAACAACAAACGAAACCTATTACAGACTATCTGGTGAACACTAACACAGAGACAGGAACAATCACCCGTAAAATACACAGTGAAACCCATGCTACCTAAATATGGTTCCCAATCAGAGATTACGAGAATCACCTGACTCGATCGACTTGATTGAGAACTGCCTCAGGCAGCCAAGCCTATGCTAGACACACCCCTAATCAGCCACAATCCCAATGCCTACAAAAAAAAACAATACGACAACACAATAAACCCATGTCACACCCTGGCCTCTACAAATAATTAAAGAAAACACAAAATACTAAGACCAAGGCGTGACAGAACCCCCCCTAAGATGAGGACTCCCGGACGCACCTCAAAACCATAGGGAGGGTTCGGGTGGGCGTCTGTCCATGGTGGCGGCTCCGGCTCGGGACGTGGACCCCACTCCATAAATGTCATAGTTCCTCCCCCCCGCGTCCTGGGATAATCCACCCTCGCCCCCGACCATGGCCTAATAGTCCTCACCCAGAACCCCACTGGACTGAGGGTCAGCTCGGGACTGAGGGTCAGCTCGGGACTGAGGGGCAGCTCGGGACTGAGGGGCAGCTCGGGACTGAGGGGAAGCTCGGGACTGAGGGGCAGCTCGGGACTGAGGGGCAGCTCGGAACTGAGGGGCAGCTCGGGACTGAAGGGCAGCCCGGGACTGAGGGGAAGCCCGGCACTGAGGGGAAGCCCGGGACTGAGGGGAAGCCCAGTACTGAGAGGAAGCCCAGTACTGAGAGGAAGCCCAGTACTGAGATGAAGCTCAGGCAGGTAGTTGGCTCCGGCAGATCCTGGCTGGCTGGCGGATCTGGAAGAGTCTGGTTGACTGGCAGATCTGGAAGAGTCTGGTTGACTGGCAGATCTGGAAGAATCTGGTTGACTGGCAGATCTGGAAGATCATGGCTGACTGGCGGATCTAGCTGCTCTGGCTGCTCCCTGCAGACTGACAGCTCTGGCTGCTCCCTGTAGACTGGCAGCTCTGGCTGCTCCATGCAGATTGGCAGCTCTGGCTGCTCCATGCAGATTGACAGCTCTGGCTGTTCCATGCAGACTGGCAGCTTTGTGCAGACTGGCAGCTCTGGCTGCTCCATGCAAACTGGCAGCTCTGGCTGCTCCATGCAGACTGACAGCTCTGGCTGCTCCATGCAGACTGGCAGCTCTGGCTGCTCCATGCAGACTGACAGCTCTGGCTGCTCCCTGTAGACTGGCAGCTCTGGCTGCTCCATGCAGATTGGCGGCTCTGGCTGCTCCATGCAGATTGACAGCTCTGGCTGCTCCATGCAGACTGGCAGCTTTGTGCAGACTGGAAGCTCTGGCTGCTCCATGCAAACTGGCAGCTCTGGCTGCTCCATGCAGACTGACAGCTCTGGCTGCTCCATACAGACTGGCAGCTCTGGCTGCTCCATGCAGACTGACAGCTCAGGCTGCTCCATGCAGACTGACAGCTCAGGCTGCTCCATGCAGGCTGACAGCTCTGGCTGCTCCATGCAGACTGGCAGCTCTGGCTGCTCCATGCAGTCTGGCAGCTCAGGCTGCTCCGAACAGGCAGGAGGCTCCGGCAGCGCTGTAGAGGAGGAAGGCTCTGGAAGCGCTGAACAGGCGGGAGACTCCGACAGCGCAGGAGAGGAGGAAAACGCTGGCTGCGCTGAACAGGCGGGATGCTCCGACAGCGCTAGAGAGAAGGATGGCTCTGGCTGTGCTGAACAGGCGAGGCGCACTGAAGGCCTGGTGCGTGGTGCTGGAACTGGTGGTACTGGATCGAGGACACGCCCAGGAAGCCTGGTGCGGGGAGCTTCCACCGGCGGACTGGTGTTTGGAGGTGGCTCTGGATAGACCGGACCGTGCAGGCGCATTGGAGCTCTTGAGCACCGAGCCTGCCCAACCTTACCTGGCTCAATGCCCACTCTAGCCCGGCCAATACGAAGAGCTGGTATGAACCGCACCGTGCTATGCACCCGCACTGGAAACACTGTGCGCTCCATAGCATAACACGGTGCCTGCCCGGTCTCTCTAGCCCCCCGGTAAGCACAGGGAGTTTGCGCAGGTCTCCTACCTGGCATAGCCATACTCCCTGTAAGCCCCCCCAATAATTTTTTTGGGCTGACTCTCAGGCTTCCATCCGCTTCGTCGTGCTGCCTCTTCATACCAGCGCCTCTCCGCTTTACCGCCTTCAGTTCTTCCTTGGGGCGGAGATATTCTCCAGGCTGTGCCCATGGTCCTTTTCCGTCCAATATCTCTTCCCAAGTCCAGAAGTCCTTTGATCGCTGATCCTCACGATTAACAGGGGGAGTTGGCTCAGGTCTGTCTCCTGACTCTGCCACTCTCTCCCTGAGCCCTCCCCCCAATACATTTTTGGGGCTGCTTTTCGGGCTTCCTTGCCAACCGTGTTCCCTCGTATCGTCGGCTCCTTTCTCCGGCTGCCTCTGCTCTCCTAAGTGCCTCCACCTGTTCCCATGGGAGGCGATCTCTTCCGGCCAGTATCTCCTCCCAAGTGTAACAACCTTTGCCATCCAACACGTCTTCCCATGTCCATTCCTCCTTTCGCTGCTCCTGCTGTCGCTGCCTGTTACCACGCCGCTCGGTCCGGGTGGGGTGGGTGATTCTGTAACGTCGTTCGTCAGCTGAAGGAGAAGCGGACCAAAATGCAGTGTGGTGGTTACTCATGTTCTTTAAAAAAGAATAGACGATACATGAAATAACTTATATACAATATATAATAATAATATACAAAAACAACAAACAAAACGCGAAACCTATTACAGCCTATCTGGTGAACACTAACACAGAGACAGGAACAATCACCCACAAAATACACAGTGAAACCCAGGCTACCTAAATATGGTTCCCAATCAGAGACAACGAGAATCACCTGACTCTGATTGAGAACCGCCTCAGGCAGCCAAGCCTATGCTAGACACACCCCTAATCAGCCACAATCCCAATGCCTACAAAAAAAACAATACGACAACACAATAAACCCATGTCACACCCTGGCCTCTACAAATAATTAAAGAAAACACAAAATACTAAGACCAAGGCGTGACATAGAGCTGAGAAAATGAATGAATGTGGAATATGATTTGAAGTCGAACAGACATGCACATATAGACTACAGCGTCCAGTTTAGGAGAAAAACATAACAATTGAAACACACTTCATGGGTGGGCACATTGACTATATCAAAGTGGCATCACAATGTCCGTTCTCTAGCTCTGTGAGCTATAGTCCCAATGACACTATCATGTGCAGTGGTTGATGGTGCTCTGAGCTCTCTGCTTTGCCTTGTTTGACGGGGCTAAGATGGTGGTCTGTCCCGCTACTCTGATGTTGAAGAGGGGATTCATCTCCTCAAGTCTGGATCTATCGCTATCTGCTTAATCCACAGG
The DNA here is from genome assembly GCF_021184085.1 of Oncorhynchus gorbuscha. Classification (NCBI taxonomy): domain Eukaryota; kingdom Metazoa; phylum Chordata; class Actinopteri; order Salmoniformes; family Salmonidae; genus Oncorhynchus; species Oncorhynchus gorbuscha. Next base: position 24,590,152 of record NC_060179.1, on the reverse strand, counting down.
TCCACTGTTTGCTATCAAATCAATTTATGGAGTAAATCTTTACAATCCTGTTCGCCGGTAATTCTATTTGGTGTGGGATTAAGGGTAGCTATAAGCAAACGCAAATGAGATTTTCCCTTAAAGGTAACAGTTGTGTCTTCCTAGCCTAAAACCATTGATTGACATTGTGTGCCACAGCCTCTCTCAACGAGATAAGATAAGTCTCTCTTTTCTTCTCTGTTAAAGAGGAAGTGTGGTCCAAAGCCTGTGGTCTTGTGGTAACACACCCGCTGCAACCACATATGCCTCCCTACTGGAGACCAGGGTTTAATCCCCGTGTCTCTACTTCTAACCTGTCTCAATAAAACATGAGTCTGAAAGTTGAAGTGTGAAGGTCACAGATGTACAGAACGTCTGTCTTGGATCAAGGTATAGCAGGTCTTTGTATTCCAAGAATTGTAATATGAATAATTCTGGAATTGGCATGATACTGAGAGAATGAGTTTAGACCATTGCAATGTTTAATGAGAACACATATTTCCTGTTTCAGAAGGAAGCATAAAATCCATAGCTGTACTCAAGCCTCTGGACCTTAGGCTACTATCTCCTTCACCGGCCCTCGCAACTACTGCCCCGAGAGCCTTGTGCCCTGTCTGGCCAAGATAATAACATTCAGAGTCAATACAATGCAGAGGCTCCCATCGACCCCGGTCTCATTAAGAGACCGACATACCACTTTAATGGATGGAAGGTTTTCGGCATCACATGATCAAGATGTGGATGGTGGGGAACAGGTAGTACAGTAGATTAGGTCCTGCTTACCATCTATTTGTCTTTTTCCCTGCTACTTCACCCTTATTACAGTGTGTCAATAACATTACTGATTTCTCATTTGGAATGGCTCAATTATTGGACCATTAGTGACTTTAGTTGGAGTCAATTCATTTGAAGGGAAGGGTGATGAAGAGATGGGTGAGAAAAAAACATACAGAACACGTGAGACAATAAGGATGCAAAGGCTCCTGGGAAATAACAAACGCAACATGTAATTTGAAGGGTCTGGCGGAGTATTATAATTATTGGAACAATCAGACAATGATGGGAGGCCATCGCAGGTCGTCATAGCAAAATGGCTTCTAGAAAATTAATAAAAACCGAGGCACACATTACCAAATGGCTATCAGCACCGAGTTCTATTAGATACTTATCCTCATGGCTAGCGTGGTCCCAATGGGTGTTAGAAAGTTAGTAGTAATTTGAACAGCCATCTGTATGCATCCCATCTGCCGTATCGAGTCCATTGTCACCGACAGCAGCTGAACCAACACAAGGTTCTTCTGTGCTAGGTAATTGATGATTTTAATTTAATCATTTTAACTAATTCCTTTGTTAAATATGTTTAATAATACAGGTCCCCGTTTTGCTTTACAAGTTTTCTCATATTTGTTGTGTTTAATTCTTCACTTTAATCCTTTGATGATACTAGCTACCTGAAACACAAATATGGCATGGAGAATCTCCGGAGTAATCTCCTTTCTCTGCAAGCTTTAAGAACAAAAACTTGTTATAAATCATTATGACAAGGACCAGCACTAACGAAGGGACTTCCCTTTCAAATACTTTGCTGCAAATCTTGTACTATAACAATTGTCTCTCAGTGCTTTTTGTCAACATCACACATTTACAGCTTTCACTAGGGGCCCCTCGGGCTGGCTTTGGGGGCCACTGTGGTGGCCACAGTAACTAACTAGTGTGATACAGTCAAAGAGTGTGAGGATGTCTCCGGTGTAAAACTGCCATGTGTTAGGCCAGATTAGTTAGACCACCTGGAGGTGAAATTCACACAGGAGATGGATCGGAGCCACTGGGCAAGTTAGAGGATGTAACAACAATCTTGTCTTCAACATCCTTAAGAGAATTCCCTGCAGGAACTCAGTGGTGATATCACTGGATAGGGTTATTGAGTGCAATATCCAATGGTTGCATGACCCTGACCAGTGTCCAATTTGTTGTTGTTATTTTCTGTTGTTGTCAAAAGACACCAAACAGAAGTGAATTGTAGGAAGGAATATGACTAACAGGCTTGCAGAGCAGCACAGAGTGGGATGTCTCTTGGCTTTATGACCATATTTGGTGAGAAAAGAGAAAGACAATTCTCCATGCATGAGGTACATCTGACTAAACATAAGCTTGAGAAGAGGCTTTGTCGAGCATGCACTGCCAGCAGCTTCCTCCAATTCAATTTACTGGATCAGAACAGAACCAGTGTTCTTTGAAGACATCAGGCATAGTGGCTGGACTCACAATTAGAGAATGACTAGCATTTGATCTCGTCCACCAAGTCAATGGGAGACAAAAGAAAGGTGAAAGTTCGGCTGAAGGTCTATTCATGTGTGTGCATGCTGTGTTTGCGCATGCGTTTGTGTGTGTGTGCGCACTCATAGGTGATCGACTGATGTTGTTGAGTCAAGGTATGAATAGTTGGAGCTGACATGACAAGTGTCCCAACATGGCAAACATCACTAGAACAAACATAGTTCAAGGACAACACAAAAAAACTCCTTTCTTTAGAGTTCCAGATATGTTTTCTATGAAGAAGGACAGAACCCCTGCAGTATGTGGCATTCTGCTTGTGACCGCTATGACCGTTAGAAACAGCAGCGACACTCAAGCGGCATTTCTACCCAGATCCACATTGTCCGCAGTGATAAAATGCACAGGGAGGAAAGGGCTTATATGTATCGCGGAGGGACAGGAAATGAAACATGGACTTGGATGATTGGAGGCCCGGGATGCTCAGTTCCAGGGAAGGATTACAGGGAGAAGGCAGAGATGGAGGTGTGAACGTTATGTAGGATCCAGAACTGCAGTGCGACAGCATCACAATGAGAATCAGCTCATATGCTTTCGAAGGGGCTGTTGATTGTTGAGAAGCGAGGAGGTGTTTGTGTCCACTGCATAGATCAATGTTAAGGCATGTATCATACTTGAAGATTCTTCTGATATTATGTACTGTATGTTATTTAATACTTTGATATGGATGTGAGATGTCAATCAGAAGTTTCCTTCAATAGGACAAATACATTTGGATATGTTCTATCCCCAAGGGCAAACGCTTGATAAATAGTTTTGTCACATTTTCAACTGCTGGTCTATGAAACTTTTTCTTATTATTGTTCTGATGGCATGATATGTGTGCATAGACCTTAACATTGTTAACCATACATTATACCTAATAACTTGTGCATTAAACACACACCAAACTAAGTTAAGACATACAAATATTTCTGGTGTTATATATTTAAAGTCTTTTGGAGCACTTCTAAGAATGATATTGAATTAAATTATGTAGATTACACACTGTGCACTATATTACAACTGTTTCCTCATATCCACTCGAGGAAAGTGTTGTTGGCACATTACCTAAATATATTTGTTACTTCATGCCGAGTGGAAAATCATAATGGATTAGCCCATTATTCTAATTACATTATTGGGGAAGGTATTCATCATGAGCCTGTCTTGGAGATCTAAAATAACGTTAATAAGGTTTGGTCTGAGGCTGGAGTGAAGAGTTAAGTAGGGGTAAGGGCCCCTCAGAGTGCTGATCTAGGATCAGTTTGGCCTTTTAGATCACAATGAGTCTGATTACATGGACAGGGGGGGACCTGATTCTAGATCAGCACTTCTACTTTGAGATGCTTCATGAATATGGGCCCAGCATGTCTCCCTATTAAGAGACTGTAGTGTAGTGGCATCTCCACTTCAAGGTGTGACCCACTGTGGTCCGGTGTTATCAACCTGACTGCTCCCCTACTGTAATAGGATAAATTAAGAGCCTATTGTGGAGCTTTCGCGGATGAATCTCATGGACGTCTGGTGCGAGTGTCAAATAGATGAGTGTCCGCACATAAAAGTGGCTGATTAGATTAAACGTGGCCAATCCCCTTGATGTGTAGGATGACATTGACCATGGCACTGTGCTAGCCTCCCTCTGCAACACTCCCAGATCCCTCTCTCTCTCTACTCTCTCTCTCTACTCTCTCTGTCTCTACCCGCCCGATCAGCTTCAAATGAACCCAGAGGGAGGGCGGGAGGTGAGGGGGGTGGGGGGGGGGGGGGTAGGGGATCAAGGGAGAGAGAGAGAGGCTCCTATATTCTGGGATAATGGAGCTGTCACACTGTTTTGATTCAGGGCATTGATTCCGTCTTTAATTGCTTATGGCTTCTACTGGATAGTGGTTTTGGGGATATCACGGTAATGTATGGTCGTACAGAACAGTTATGGCACTGATCACACCGGGATATGTAGTCATATGTGCCAATAATCCTCATTTCAGTTGTGCCCTTGGTTGGCTGAGCAAACGCCCATTTCCTGACATGATAGACTTTGTTGAATGAAAAAGAGAATTGTCTGTGCCTTGTTATTGTTTATGAGTCACACCTGTACAGCCATAACTCTAAATGGCCAGGGCACAAGGCAAAAGCTGAAAATAACAGCCATTATCGACTGGATCATTGTGTCCTTTGTGATGAATGGGAAATGTCCAAGAGTATAGGCACTTAGCTGGGCTTGAACTGGAAGGTTACACAGGTCATAGCTCAACCCACATCCCCTCTGACACGCCAAAGTCCCTGCACTTTGACTGACTCACACCATACTGTACTGTGCTGCTACGCACCTGTAACCACGCTGACAACCAGTCTCTGATGGTAAATGGAGTCAGAAACCACCTGGACGAAACAGCAGTTAGCCGAGCTGAGATTCTTGCTTAACAATTTTCCATGACGCATTTGGAGATGAGTGAGCAACAAGAGTTTCGAATTAAGCCCCTAATTAGGACTCCCAGTGAAGGTTTATATACTGACAGATTATAAAAGTGTCCACTTCTACGACCAAGACACCCCGCCACTTTTGATATTAAGCATATCAAGTTGGGATACACGATATATCGGTGAACATATTGGATGTCTAGTTTAACGCCGATGTCCAAAACCGATGTCAAAGCTGACGTGCATACCTATATAACGTAGGTACATGACGCCATGACGCCACGTAAAATATTGCACTACACGTGCAACACAGAATTCCTAACTTATCCCGCAATGTCTGCTATGTGGATCAAGCAGTCATTTGCAAGAGCAAGAACATTTCAGCGAGACAATTCGAAGGGAAAATCCATTAAAGCCAAGATAATGGAATTCATTGCTTTTGACAATCAACCGTTCTCTGTCATAGGCGATGTTGGCTTTCGCCAACTGGCCGAGCACCGATGCACACTACCAAGTGCGCTACTTTTCAGATGTTGCCCGGGCGGAGTTACACAGTAATAGCGTCACTGCTATTAGCTTCATGACATACATATTACAGAACGCCGTTTGGGTCATTGCGTGTCAAAAAAAGATACAGTGCACTGTCAAAGCTGTACAAAAAAGTCTGCAAGTATGCAAACATCAGCCACGAAGAATGTGTTTTCAACACCGCGTTGGCATCATTTGTTCGACCGCAACTTCTGGGGTAGCTAGCTTTAGCTTAGTACCTAGCTAGCGCCAACACAACCAGCATGAAAACAATGATCAGTAGAAACTGCAGTCATTTTCATTATTCTTAGCAATGATTTAGGAATCATTGTGAGTAAGTAGTAGCTAGGTTGCCACTTGTTGTTCAGCTATTTTAATTGAACTTCAGTTCATGAAAATAAATAGCTGGCCAGCTACTTAACCCTTTTGCCCAAAGCTAAAGTTATAAGCAGCCAGCTAGCTTTATCTGGCTAGTGAAGCTCGACCGGACCGGGTTATGTACTGTGAATCTAGCCACAATAAAGATTAGGGACAATAGTGGAATTTGCGGTTTGCCTTAAAAATTAAAGTATGTCATTGACAGTTATGCAAATGAATACAAATAGTAGAATTATGCCATACTTTTATTTTGAAGGCTAACCGCAAAGTCCAGTGTTGTGGCTAGCTTCACATAGATGGGTCCGACCACCATTAATCAAATAAGAACTGTCTTATAAATTAGAGTTGTTTTAGATGATGATAGCTAGCTAACTATAGCTACTGAAACAGATGTCGCTTTGCTATCTTTTTGGGGAAGAACATTGTTTGCATTCATGAGCTAGCTAGCTTTTTTTTATGACCAGCACTGTAGGTGTGCGAGACAACTTTACCAGTATCACAGCATACATATTGATAAATCATTGTGACATGAAATACGAGTGATAGTGTAATGAATGTGTAATAACTATGTAAAAATGTATGAATGCGTTCAATTATTATGTGATGTGCAGTCACATTCAGGTCCTGATTGGTCAACAAGCTTAATTGGCATGTCAAATAGTGTTATTTGACACGTCAAATATTGTTAAATAGTATATTTTTTGACACGCAAAGACCAAAACGGCGTTCCATATAAATCCTGGTTGAGAATGAAACGACTGAATAAATTAACAACGAAACCGCAAGTAAGTGAAAGAAATAGGTTTTGATTTATGTTTTACTGGTAATGGGGAATGCGTAAATGCCAACAAAATAACTTTTTTGTCAGTGTGTGTGTGTGTGTGTAACCTTTATTTAACTAGGCAAGTCAGTTAAGAACAAATTCTTATTTACAATGACGGCCTACCCCGGCAAAACCTGGACGACGCTGGGCCAATTGTGGGCCCCCCTATCTAACTCCTAATCACGTCCGGATGTGACGCAGCCTGGATTCAAACCAGGGACTGTAGTGATGCCTCTTGCACTGAGATGCAGTGCCTTAGACCGGTGCATCCATGTCTATGCCAACTATTTAACTGTACTAGAATGGTTAAAAGGCTGCTTAAATTTTAAGTATCGGTATCAGGGTTTTTTTGGCAAGGAAAATATCGGATTTCGGTGCATCACTAATTTCAATGTTACGCCGCCTTGATTTGTGACACAAATTTTAAGTCTGGAAGAGAAAAAGGCAAAGCAATCATTCAGCAGAAGTGAGAAGTTTCTTCTATACCACAATTTGTATCAGTATTGGAAAGATGTTTTGTTTTTCTTCACTCCACAGACCTACACTGTAAAAATAAAATAAAATATACAGTACCAGTCAAAGGTTTGGACACACCTACTCATTCCAGGGTTCTTCTTTATTTGAACTATTTTCAACATTGTAGAATAGTGAAGACACCAAAACTATGAAATAACACATATGGAATCATGTAGTAACCAAAAAAGTGTTAAACAAATCAAAATATGTGTTATATTTAGGATTCTTCAAATTAGCCACCCTTTGTCTTGACGGCAGCTTTGCACACTCTTGGCATTCTCTCAACCAGCTTCATGAGGTAGTCATCTGGAATACATTTAAATTAACAGGTGTGCCTTGTTGAAGATAAATTGTGGAATTTCTTTCCATCTTAATGTGTCAGTTGTGTTGTGACAAGGTAGGGGTGGTATACAGAAGATAGCCCTATTTGGTAAAAGACCAAGTCCATATTATGGCAGGAACAGCTCAAATAAGCAAAGAGAACCGACAGTCATGAAGGTCAATCAGTAAATACGGAATATTTCAAGAACTTGGAAAGTTTCTTCAAGTGCAGTCGCAAAAAACTATGATAAGTCTTATTATAAAACTGCCACTCCTGAGGACCACCACAGGAAAGGAAGACCCAGAGTTAACTCTGCTGCAGAGGATAAGTTCATTAGAGATACCTGCCTCAGAAATTTCAGCCCAAATAAATGCTTCACAGAGTTCAAGTTAAACGAGACATCTCAACATCAACTGTTCAGAGGAGACTGCATGAATCAGGCCTTCATGGACGAATTGCTGCAAAGAAACAACAACAAAATGACACCAATAAGAATAAAAGACTTGCTTGAGCCAAGAAACACGAGCAATGGACATTAGACCGGTGTAATCTGACCTTTGGTCTGATGAGTCCAAATTTTAGATTTTTGGTTCCAACCGCCGTGTCTTTGTGAGATGCAGAGTAGGTGAGCGAATGTTCTCCGCAAGTGTGGTTCCCACTGTGAAGCATGGAGGAGGAGGTGTGATGTTGTGGGGGGGCTTTGCTGGTGGGACTGTCATGGATTTATTTAGAATTCAAGGCACACTTAACCAGCATTGCTACCACAGCATTCTTCAGCAATACCCCATCCCATCTGGTCTGCGCTTAGTGAGACTCATTTGTTTTTCAACAGGACTATGACCAAACACACTTCCAGGCTGTCTAAGGGCTATTTGACCAAGAAGGAGAGTGATGGAGTGCTACGTCACATGATTTGGGATGAGTTGGACTGCAGAGTGAAGGAAAAGCAGCTAACAAGTGCTCAGCATATGTGGGAACTCCTTCAAGAATTTTGGAAAAGCTTTCCAGGTGGAGCTGGTTGAGAGAATGCCAAGTGTGTGCAAAGCTGTCAAATATATTTTGATTTGTTTAACACTTGTTTGGTTACTACGTGATTCCATATGTGTTATTTCATAGTTTTGATGTCTTCACTATTAATCTACAATGTGGAAAATTGTAAAAAATAAAGAAAAACTCTTGAATGAGTAGGTGTGTCCAAATGTTTGACTGGTACAGTATGTTGATTCAACATACTGTACAATTGTAAAGCATGCAGCTGTGATAGGATTGTGAGTTTGCGCAACAAAATGTTCCACACACAAACGTTTGACTGTGTGTGCCCAACAACTTTTTTTCTTTGCAATCTCACAAACATATTGTAGCTGGTTGCCTTTAAATTGTACGTTGAACCAACGTTTATTTTTACAGTGTACACAGAAACCAATACTGTATCTGTACACAGTTTGGGTTTCCTTAGCTGTTTGAAATTCAACGTCAATGTCTACTTTGGATAAATAATCTTGGGATTCCATGCTCTCGGGTGGGAGAAAAGAGAAACCATTTTCAGTGAGTGAAATAATAATAATAATATAATATATGCCATTTAGCAGACGCTTTTATCCAAAGCGACTTACAGTCATGTGTGCATACATTCTACGTATGGGTGGTCCCGGGGATCGAACCCACTACCCTGGCGTTACAAGCACCATGCTCTACCAACTGAGCTACACATAAGTCATTTCAATCAATGTGTCAATCATGGAGCAGACCAGATATCTATTTGAGGGGGAGAGGTATCAATCGCCCATGCGTGCCAGCTACCAGGAGTGTTAAGCGTTACTGCTCTGTGGTGCCTCAACACCCTCATGTTGACCTATGGTGACAGGTTATATCATGTGGTTGTGTAACGCGTGTTAACACATTCTATATGTGGATATACCCCACTGTTAGGTTGGCTTTACATAAAACAAAGCAGTGGAAGTGGTATGATACAATATGTGGTATTGGCATCATTGAGGGAAATATGTGTATTTGTTTCCAGCTGGAATCTCTTTAATTTGATTCTATTCCGTATGATTGTATCAATCCCCTCAAAGGGATTTTGATAATACTTCATCAAAATGACTGATATCAGTCCAGGTACTGTACTTTAGTAATTAGTGCACATTTATTATATTCGATTGCTTGTTTCTCATCATTGTTAAGGCTCTGATATTTTTGAGGCAACATTTAACCTAAGCCTGCATTTTAGTCTCAATGTTATTGTATTTTTTTTGTTTTGTTTTTAGTGGTATGTGATGCCCATTTATATGTTGCATCATGTGAGGCCTACTGTTTTAACTTCAGAGCATGTATGGATTCCCCCCAAAACTTCTAGACGGGCACCCATATTCTCTCTCTCTCTCACATTTAGAATAAAAAAATCCAGTGAAGCACAGCTTTTCAATAATGCAGTACATACAGTACCTTCCCTTGGTATGCCAATTGCAAGGAAAACATGGCTTTACTTTTAAACCCTTAAGCAAGTGTAAAATAATATTGATTTGAGGTATTCAGGTATTATTGCGGTTGAGGAATTTCATCTGTGCCGATGCCACATAAATACGACTTTTGCTCAGTTTCCACAGACTTAAGTCATTTCTGAAGGTCATGGGTCAATACTTTGCTAAATACTTTGATTGGTCAATGAACAGATCGTGTGTACAGTACTTGGATTGTTATGCTACTGTACAACCCGTCACAGTGTATGATGTACACAACTGTACAAGTTAAGAATAGACCGGTAGTTATAAAAACAAAAAGCTGTAGATATTAGGCTATCTCAAGATCTGTAATCCGTCGGTGATTTTGACTTAAATACCACAAGATGTTTTTAATAGTTGATTGATGTGCCAATTAACTTCCACCAAATTGGATAATAGCTTATAGTGTTATTGGACTGTGCATATTAATGTTTGCTTCATAATTATAGTGATTATTCAACATGAATGTGAATAATGTATTTGAAAACTTTTTTTGTTATAAAAAAATACTAAGGGTCTTTCCATATGTAGCCACTACTTGCCCAGACGTATTAACAGCATCAATGCCAGTGAAGATATCTATATAGAAAGCAGCAGTCTTCCTTCAACATCTATCCATAGAAATCCGGAGGTAGTCTAGAAGTTATTTTTGTAAGATGTTGTTCTTCCTTGAACTATGTATGTTTGAGATCCCAAAGGCTCAGTTTCATCTCCTGTCTTTTTCTCCACTGTGAGTCACAACACACACGCCTCTGCCAATTTTGAAAAGCCAATGCTTTACTTTAACATATTTCTTGAAACTTAATCTTGTGTCCTGTTTCTAGACTGGGAGCATCTCAAGGGCTGTGTTGTTTCGTCCACACGACTCAGCTTTTTCCTTTTACGGAATGTTTATTTAATTGAATGCAGCACTGAAATGCAGACATTATTACTTTACACTATTTGCAGAGTGATTTATCTCAAACCCTTTTTACAATTCCTCTGGGAAGATGATAAATTATGCAGATTTAATGCAAACAGCACAACAATATATGCAATGCAATCATGAGCTACATGTACAGTATTCCCAGTGTTGGGGAAAAAAGTACCCAAATGACATACTTGAGTAAAAGTAAAGATACCTTAAAAGAAAATGACTTAAGTAAAAAGTCACCCAGTAAAATATTACTTGAGTAAAAGTCTAAAAGTATTTGGTTTTAAATATACTTAAAGTAAATATAATCGCTAAAATATACTAAAGTATCAAAATTAAAAGTATAAATCATTTCAAATTCCTTATATGAGACAAACCAGACAGCACGATTTCCTTGTTTTTATTTATTTACTTACATAATTTACATACGAAGCAATTGTGTTAAGTGAGTCAGCCAGATCAGAGGCAGTAGGGATGACCAGGGGTGTTCTCTTGATAAGTGTGTGAATTAGACAATTGTCCTGTCTTACTAAGCATTAAAAAATGTAACGAGTAAGAGTGGAGTAAAAGTTGTCAAAAAAATAAATAGGTAAGTAAAGTACAGATAGCCCCCCAAAAAGACTTAAGTAGTACTTTAAAGTATTTTTACTTAAGTACTTTGCACCACTGAGTATTCCAAAGTTGTTTTGTCCCGTCTATTTAATATTTGCTATTTTTAACACCTTTGCACATTTGGAAGGTTGTTTAGATGGCTGAATCTGAGTCCTACACTCTCTCTCATATCGGAGATACTGCTGTGTAACTATTTTACATGTAATTGCCATTGCAGCACCTGACACTTGACCAATTGCACTGGAGCCTTTGCTGCTCTTTTCCATGTGAGAAGAACTCAAGAACATGATTTCAGTGACTATAATTAACATTAACAACAGATCTTGGGCCATAACGTCTTGAGCGCCTACTCAAGAGTTAGTGAGGTTTGTAATTAGCGAGCACTTACAAGGCTGCATGGTGTTTTATGTACTCCAACTTAACACACTCTAACGTTATTATCGGCCACCTGATGTTATCACAGAGGACTTGTTTAAACGTTCAGAGATTTTGTAAATGAAGTTCACTTGTAGTTCCTAAAACACATGTTAAAAATGGCTTACTTGAAAATGGTCTCCATATCAGGACAGCCTCAGTCAATTAATTTTAATTTTATTTTTACATGTGTTTTGGACTCTAATTTGTTACTAACCAGAAAACACATTGCTGTACACAGGGCTTCTACTTTTTTGAATCAAATCAAAGTTTATTGGTCACGTGCACATGAAACAGTGAAATGCTTACTTGCAAGCTTACTTCAGTCATGGTATGCCTTAGTGCCAATTTTTCAACTGATTGAAAATAGCTGCTAATAAACCTTTGCCTGTTGGCTGTGGTCAAATGACCAAATCACCCTCTAGTGGCCTTATGGGTGGAACATTATTAAACATTTTAATAATTAATCAACTCTTTTTTTTTTCCGAAATCCATTGTTTCTATGTCAAACAGTTTTGTTATATTTCAGTCTTCTGTGATGTATATAAAGTAATAGTGGGATGTACACTAAAAATAATTGAATACATTTCAACTCCTTATCTAACATTGTACAGGTGTCTTACTTTATTTTAGCCCATAACCATGTGTGTGATGTGTATGCTTTTGTTTCAAAGTAGATTTGTTTAAGACTACCAATAAACACTGTGTGACCCTGATTTAGCTCACTGCAGTAAAAGGTTTTAAAGATCGACTCCACATTTGGGGAAACAACACCATTTTCACCCGGCGCATTTGTTATCGTCTCTGATTTGTTGATGTAATGGAGGAGAAATGGAGGAGAGGAGCACAGTAGTCGCCACATTGTGACAAATTCCATTACGCCGTATGGCATCTTCATCTCGTCCCGCTACTGGACGGAGAGCATAGGGTTTCACAATACAAAATGGAGGAGCATAGTATCCTGTCAGAAATCACATTTATTTTGGAAGATTGAAAAACATGACCTTTATTTAAGACAGGAGAAACATTGTTTCAGGTGATAATAAAACATGTTTCGTTTAGTTACTTTTCCCTCAACTTTCCTCAAGTCAAGCTAGTTTACAGAGCAACTAGGTTGAAGATACTGTAGCTACCCACCCAATAATGATCATTAAAAAAAGTGTCATTACCATCACAATGAAATATAACAGGAGGCAACAGTCAAAATATAATTGGCTTAATGTGTATTATTGAACATTAGGCTACTAAAATAGTACTCACTTATAGTAATGTGTAATTGTCCCATAAGGCCATTGCCGAAAACCACATATTATTTTCTTGCTCTGTGGTTTGGTAACTTCCTGTTCTATTGGCGGACTCTGGCTCAGTTGTTTCACAACTGAGCCTTCAACCGCAAGGGGGCGCTGCGATACCATTCCGTTGTGGACAGTCCCCATTGAAATGAATGACATCAGGCATAACGCAACGGACTGCTTAGATGTAATGTGAATGGGGCTTAAGTGTTGTCAAAGAAAACGCAGTACACATTCTGCTATCCTGTGTTAGTTGTTTGTAGTTACTAGTTTGTTGTTGTAATATCCAAAACTGACGTGGCAGTTCCACCAATGAAAGACTCAAGTGTTACCGGAAGTGAATCTACATCCAAGTTGATCATCTTTCGTTTGGTTGTTGGCTTGGGCAGGCTCTAGTAACGCTATTGTGAATAGCTTGTTGAGCTCAAGGGGCTTAGGTGAGCTTTTAAAGGATGAGAGTGCGAGTCTAGTTGTTTATTAATGTGTAGTACAATGTGCAACAAGCATTTATCAAAAGTGAGAAGTGGTGCGTTGCAACAGATTTAGCCAACAGCTCATTTACATCTGTAGTCCCCGTGCAGGTGAACATAAAAACACGAAAACATTATATACGAAAGGACAACATACATACTGTACATCAGACATTTCAAAGCATGAAGGACATAGAGACACGTTTCAGCACGTTGTTGCTGCTGATTTTACGACCTGATTTGTTTTGAAATCAAGGCTGCCAGTGATTAAATGTAACACAAAGGCCTTATTGACAATAACAAAAGGATCATAACAGAAATGATGAAATAAGCCAGACAATCGTAATGATGAGTGGAAGTGCATTAGGTCTATACAGTATTTCAATGTAGATATTACCATTTGGTTGCAGGGAAATGGGCGGCCCCTTGCTTTTTACACAGTAATTGTGGGACTCACTTTACATGAAGTCAATTTCAGTTTGCATGAGAAACAGCAGTGTGTCACAGTGGAGGGTTTTTGTAATAAAGAGACAAGAGATTGAAATTGAGATACTCCAAACGGCTGAGAGTGTGTCGAGCTCAGAAGGCAGCCAGGCGTCGAAAAGGAAATACAAATGAGAAAGCAATGGCTCTTTTGTTTCTTATTGTCACTTTAAACTTTTGCATCAATGTCAAAAGACATTCAGTCAATCTAAAGAACGCTTGTAAATGATACAGAACACATTCGGAGGCGAAGGGGCATCTTTATTGATGAAAACGGGCATTCTAAGACTACAAGTCTATTTCCCATTTGAAAAACCAAAGCTATTCAGTTCCGCTGAAGCTACAGATAGGCTTACACTTGTGTACATTTGTATAGATTTCTCTCATTTCCGTGACAGTTAAGTGTCTGACACACAACGGCAGTCTGCAAGTGGCCTATAAATGTCTATTACACTTCAAGATAAATGTCTGGATTCTGAAATAATATCTGAAATTCATTATTTCACAATTAAGTAAATTGCATTTGTTTGTACAAGGCTAAATGACTAATGGAGTTCGACAGTTAAATGCCCAGCATTTTTATGGTTCGCAAAGCCAATGGAAATTCACCAGACCCAATTGGGATAAAGCACCCCATAAAGCTGTGATCCAGAACTGAACTGGAGAGACAGGCTAGGCATACTCCAATCTCTTTCTGCTGGGCCTATTCTCTGGTCATTGAAGGGTACATGAATGTCAGAGTATTTAACATTCTATGTCCACTTTAAGAAATACATGATGTCTGAACACAGAGGGAAACCAGTCTTTATTTTAAGAAGATGATCTACCCCAGGTGACATATATTGTTTAATCAGGGGGCAGTTTGTCAAAAAAAAGATTGAGATAGAGGACTTTGGTGAAATCCATGCAGAAGCCCCACCAATTACCTTCACATCATCACAGTGTTAATTTCATCACCAAAAATATCGGCTCAAATATTCACCAAGCACCTATTTTTCAGTGACAATTGACGAGACTATAACTGACTAAATAGACCCAGAAAAAAACTATAGCGCAGATGTTCTGTGTAGGAGTGGGAAGGATGTGCCACACTCGGCACACACAGTCTATGCTACATCAGCTCATGAGCGGCGGGGGAGCAAGCGATGAGTGTGTGCAGACAGGCTCCACTCTGGCTCCGCCTCTGATCATACACATTGCACAGGGGACTCTCTTGCTTCCCCGTAGCTAACCAGTCAGCACCAGCCTTCTAGTTAAGATACCCTTTTCCTGGTGAAGAAACACAAGCTGTTTTAAGAAATTAAAAACAATAGCAGAATTAAGTTTAACAGTAATACAACGATCTAGCTATGTTTGTCGCTCCCTTGAGCATAGACACGTTTTGTCATTTGTAGTCTCGCTCATCCCTACTGAATTTTATAGCCAGTTTCTGTAGCGAACATACTAGCCGAGTCTCCCTCTTTTCCTCAGAGGAAACAGCTTGAATCTAGCCATTACCGTTCAAAATATATGTTTTTTCTCTGTTTTTTCTTCTTTCTATCGTGCACTGCATTCATTAAGCATATCGCGGGCTGTTCTAAAAGTATGCTACTTGCGGACCAGATTTTTCTGCAATCTAAAGAAAAATCCTTTAATGCTTAATTCTATGTCAAAAATATGTTACTTTTCCCGTATATCTAAGCATACATCTTGAACTGCCTGTATCCTGACAGATGCTTCTCAGCATCTTCGCTCAAATCTAGGTAAACTATTGAAAGGAATGTGAGTCTTATTCGATACATTTAGTAATTGCTTGCTTTTCTAAAGTCTTTATCCTACTCTGTTGATCTTATACCCTATTGCCTAGTCACCTTACCCATATACATACAGTACCTTCCCTCCATCACTCCAGTATCCCTGCACATTGTAAATATGGTATTGAAACTGACCCTGTATATACAGTAGTATGCTAACTTACTTACTTATTGTGTTCTTCATATTTCTTCTTATTTCTTGTGTGTTTTTTCTAGTATTACAATGTTATTGATTATTGCATTGTTGAGTTTTTAGTTTGCAAGAAAGGCAATTCACTGTACATTCAAACTTGAAACTTGAAACTAAAAACCTTGTCAGCAGGCATGCCAACTAAGATAGTTAGACAAGCTAGCTACTCTAACTTGATCGATAGCCTGAAATGGCTTCTTGGTAAATAGTTATGACATAGGTTCCCAATCTGGACTAGCTAAAGCCAACTTCAACTTTATTATTTTTAACAGGACAAATCTGATGGGGAACATGCCCCTGTGCCCCCTATGGGCAAGACGCCTCTGTGCCCCCTATGGGCAAGACGCCTCTGTCTTTAAGCTACACCTTGTTCAGTCATGTTACCTCATTAGCTGGTTATAGCTAACAACCTGGGGCACGTTCAGCAGGACACAACATTTTGGAACGTTCAGATAGATGTAGAACAAACATGCCTCTCTGGTAAATAGAATAAAAAAATAACGTAGGTTCTATTCATGGAATTTCTATCAGCAACGTTTTCTAACTAAACGTTGCCCTGGTAACATTACCAGTAGTCTATGGATAGACACTACACCTTATCTGACTGGGTAACTTTATATTTTGTTAATGTGGACCCTAGTGACTTAGACTTGAGCACTTGGACCATAGGGACTAGTGACTCGTCTTGTTCTACTTTTGGACATAAATGTGGCTGGGGGTGTCTGTGGAACTGTGATAACAATGGCAATGACGGGACCGAGTGATGGAGGTGCAACCCATACTACTTTGCGGCACCATCTGGGGATTGTGATTTCCTCTTCAACCTCAGGAGACTGAAGAAATTTGGCTTGTCACCAAAAGCACTCACGAACTTCTACAGATGCACAATCGAGAGCATCCTGTCGGGCTGTATCACCGCCTGGTACGGCAACTGCTCCGCCCACAACCGTAAGGCTCTCCAGAGTAGAGGTTGACCGATTAATCGGAATGGCCGATTAATTAGGGTCGATTTCAAGTTTTCATAACAATCGGAAATCGATATTTTTGGGCGAGGTTTATTGACTCGACTACATCACTGGGCAAAACAGTCATCAGCCCCTGTTCTTTTTTATACCTTTATTTAACTAGGCAAGTCAGTTAAGAACACATTCTTATTTTCAATGACGGCCTAGGAACAGTGGGATAACTCCCTCGTTAAGGAGCAGAACGGCAGATTTTCACCTTGTCAGCTCGGGGGATCCAATCTTGCCATCTTACAGTTAACTAGTCCAGTGCAATAAGGACCTGCCTCTCTCTCGTTGGACTCCACAAGGAGACTGCCTGTTACGCGAATGCAGTAAGCCAAGGTAAGTTGCTAGCTAGCATTCAATTTATCTTATAAAAAACAATCAATCATAATCACTAGTTAACTACAGATGGTTGATGATATTTCTAGATATTATCTAGCGTGTCCTGCGTTGCATATAATCGGACTTAGCATACAAGTATCTAAGTATCTGACTGAGCGGTGGTAGGCAGAAGCGGGCGAGTAAACATTCATTCAAAAAGCACTTTTGTGCGTTTTGCCAGAAGCTCTTCGTTGTGCTTCAAGCATTGTGCTGTTTATGACTTCAAGCCTATCAACTCCCGAGATGAGGCTGGTATAACCGAAGTGAAATGGCTAGCTAGTTAGCGCGCACTAATAGCGTTTCAAACGTCACTCACTCTGAGCCTTCTAGTAGTTGTTCCCCTTGCTCTGCATCGGTAACGCTGCTTCGATGGTGGCTGTTGTCGTTGTGTTGCTGGTTCGAGCCCAGGGAGATGCAGGGAGAGGGACGGAAGCTATACTGTTACACTGGCAATACTGAAGTGTCTATAAGAACATCAAATTGTTAAAGGTTAATAAAATACAAATGGTATAGAGGGAAATAGTCCTATAATTCCTATAATAACTACAACCTAAAACTTCTTACCTGGGAATATTGAAGGCTCATGTTAAAAGGAACCACCAGCTTTCATATGTTCTCATGTTCTGAGCAAGGAACTGAAACGTGAGCTTTCTTACATAGCACATATTGCGCTTTTACTTTCTTCTCCAAAACTTTGTTTTTGCATTATTTAAACCAAATGGAACATGTTTCATTATTTACTTGAGGCTAAATACATTTTATTGATGTATTATATTAAGTTAAAATAAAAAAGCGTTCATTCAGTATTGTTGTAATTGTCATTATTACAAATAAATAAAATACAAATCAGCCGATTAATCGGTATCGGCGTTTATGGTTCTCCAATAATCGGTATCGGTGTTGAAAAATCATAATCGGTCGACCTCTACTCCAGAGTAAACTACCTGCCCTCCAGGACACCTACACCACCCGATGTCACAGGAAGGCCATAACGATCATCAAGGACAACAACCACCCGAGCCACTGCCTGTTCACCCCGCTATCATCCAGAAGGCGAGGTCAGTCCAGGTGCATCAAAGCAGGGACAGAGAGACTGAAAAACAGCTTCTATCTCAAGGCCATCAGACTGTTAAACAGCCACCACTAACATTGAGTGGCTGCTGCCAACACACTGACACTGACTCAACTCCAGCCACATTAATAATGGAAAAAATGTATCTCTAGCCACTTTAAACAATGCCACTTAATATAATGTTTACATACCCTACATTACTCATCTCATATGTATATACTGTACTCTATATAATCTACTGCATATTTATGTAATACATGTGTCACTGGCCACTTTAAACTATGCCACTTTGTTTACATACCCTACATTACTCATCTCATATGTATATACTGTACTGATACCATCTACTGCATCTTGCCTATGCCGTTCTGTACCATCACTCATTCATATATCTTTATGTACATATTCTTTATCCCTTTACACTTGTGTGTATAAGGTAGTAGTTGTGGAATTGTTAGGTTAGATTACTCAATGGTTATTACTGCATTGTCATAACTAGAAGCGCAAGCATTTCGCTACACTCGCATTAACATCTGCTAACCATGTGTATGTGACAAATACAATTTGATTTGATTGTTCTCTCTCTCTCTCTCTTTCACTCTTTCGCTCTCTCTCGCTCTCTCTCTCTCCTGTCCTCTCTCTCTCTCTCTCTCGCACTCTCTCTCGCGCTCTCTCTCGCTCTCTCGCTCTCTCTGATTAGAATTACATCTAAAAAGAGTGGCAAAATGACCACTGCATCACCATCAACTTTGTCTTGGCAATTCAAAAGAGAATGGTCTGTCTGAGACGGTGAGGGTAAAATGTTAACTTTTGTGTCTGACATCTGTGAAGATTGATGACGGCAGAAAAATAACAAACAGTCAATCTGTCTGTTATTAGCATTGATCAGAATTGGAAATATGTATTATATTGTAAGTATTGGCATCTCTGAAGTAATTATATACTTGACACAAAACACTCTCGTTCCGGTTTTCTTAAGTAGCTCCTGTACACTTCCAGCCTTATTTTAAGTCTCCCGTGGAGCCGACAGCGTTTATCCCCTCTGTTGCTGTTTCTTTCATGGACTGGTTTAAAAGAGGCTCTGCATTTAACAGACTTTCCCAGGAATAAGTCCATTTGAAATGCAATGCCAATTCCATGATATAGGCTTTGGACTGAGTGTTTGCTATAGTGCCAGAGTACTGCCACCAGAGCAAGAACGTGGGCATGTTTTACATTTTTAGCAGACACTCTTATCCAGAGCAATTGGGATCAAGTGCCTTGCTCAAGGGAACACCAACAAATTGTTAATCTAGTCAGATTGGGGATTCAAAACAGCATCCTTTCGGTTACTGGCCCAGCACTCTTAACCTCTAGACTACCTGCTGCTCAACCTAAAGCTGGGTCACTTTTTGATGGCTTTGTGTTTTAACTTCTTTGAGAGTCTCTTATTTGAATGTTGGTTTTGGGTAAAGCCTCCTGGCAGTTAATTATGTTTCATATGCCTATAGAGAGAACATTTTTTAAGATGATTATGATTTATAATTATTGCTTGTTCAGTCTAATTTATGAGGAAACATTTGTCAATTTGTCAAAGAGTATAATCATTCTGTTTCGAACTGCCTCCTTTTACTGACTATCAAAATCCCTTTATTTTATTGATTCTTTTCACAAAGCTTTTCATTCATTCTAAATGTACAGATGGGGAAGAATATGGGATTTCATTTTCTTTCATTTTAGTCGATCTTTCGTTCAATTGGTATGTTTTTGCTTCTTCCATCTGGGATAAACTGTTTATTGATGTAGCTATCAAACATTTATAGCCATCGATGAATGATGCCCCATTTACACCTGAAATGTACTTTTTCGGAATGCCAGAGGCTTTTTGACCATTTTTGCTTCAGTGACTGTGAAGACTAGACTGGTATAAAACTATATCTATTTTATATTTTTTTTAGAGTGCCACACTCTTACATGTTGACCAGACCGACCATTGCGTGCATTTTGATTTTGTCCACCCACATCAGACACGATCAGGACACGCAGGTTGAAATATCAAAACAAACTTTGAACCAACTATATTATTTTGGGGACATAAACATTTATGGCAATTTAGCTAGCTAGCTTGTTGTTGCTAGCTAATTTGTCCTGGGATATCAACATTGGATTGTTATTTTACCTGAAATGCACAAGGTTATCTACTCCGACAATTAATCTACAAATAAAATGGTAAACCGGGTTTGTTTCTAGTAATCTCCCCTCCTTCAGGCGTCATCTTCTTTGGACTTTATATTGAGGTTGGAAACCAACTTTAAGGTGCATTACTACCACCGACTGGAGTGTGGACCTCAGTTCATCTTCCAATCACCCACATGGGTATATGCTCCTAAAAACCAATGAGGAGATGGCACGTGGGTATATCCTCCAAGACTTACAGTGCATCAAGCGTCACCAATAGAACCAAGTTCTAATTTAGCGCCTGGCTTCACAGACGCTCATTGGCGTGCGCAAGCAGTGTGGGTGCAATGATTGAATACCATGTATGTATTTATTTTGCCACACTCACGCACACAATGCGAGCAGTGCGGTCAGCATGTTAGAGTCTCGTAATGCATTGATGTCTCCCTTTCAAACGTAGCTTCAGCTTTTTTAAGTGTATTTTTATTTTCTCTGTTTTCTTAGATGGAAATGATACCAGAGCCTGATCCAGACGACGAAGGGACTAAAATAAGTGTAAGTTATTGTATGTACAGAGCTTTTACAGTGTCCATACTAGGGCAACATCACATTTCCTAATATGGACACCATAAGTATGGACACATAAAACCATCACCATTACAACTATTTTGCTACACCTGCATTAACATCTGCTAAACAGGTATATGTGACCAAAAACATTTGTTTGATGTTTCTGTTGTGTCATTACATGGTTCTTTGGACTAAACAACCAGTCATGTGGATGGGATGTAGTTGCTCCTGCATCGTTCATTGAACATCTCTTTATCTTTATCTCTACAGACGGTGAAGGTACAGGGAAACGACATCTCCCACAAACTGCAGATCTCCCGGGTGGGGAAGAGTGACGAGGGCCTGTACGAGTGCAGAGTCACCAACGCCAACTACGGAGAGCTGCTGGAGTACAAGGTCCAGGCCTACCTGAATGTGAACAGCACCAGGCCCCGCATCAGACCGGTCAAGAAGACGTCCCCCCTGTCCCACCTGACAGCAGATAAGAAGCCCCGCAAGACAGGCTCCACAGCAGCACAAGACGGCATGAGCGCCGACCAGAGGGTCCGCTCTACCTCCAGCTCTCAGACTTCATCAGCCAAGACAGTCAAACACAGTTCAGGTGAGATAACGGCGCCAGAGATTCTGCTTTGGTTTTTCATATAATTTTTCTTCCCTTCAGTAGGGTAAATCGTCAGCCAATCCATCTAACTATTTGTAACAAAAAAAATCTGTCTTTTATTCTGCCTGTATGTCAGTCTGCATGTCCATCTGCATGTTTCTTGTCTGTCTTCCTTCAGTCTGCTGTCTGCTTGTCAGTTTGTTCCACTTTAAAGCAATTCACCAATGTAGTTAATAAAAAAGACACTGAAGGACACTATAGTGAGTGAACATTCCAATTGAATGTGGAAATACAGCAGAAATAAAAGCCCAGACTGCAGTTTGTGATTATGAGGCAGAGGCGCCCCAAATTATGCTGACAACTGTGTGGCGCTGAATGCTCTGTGCAGTGTATGACACTGATAAATGTTCCTCTATTGCTCCACCTGCGGTCTTACCTTTACTGGGCACTGTTATGACTGGAGGACAGTTACATTGCTGCAAATGCAGGTTTTTTGGTCGATGAACAACAATTGTCAAACAATTGGATGAAATTAGACCTGTGAGAGTAAAACGATTTTCCACGTTGCCTTACCTGTAAACGATGGCAACTGTTAGCCGAGTCGGAATTAAGTGCATGGTGGTTTGCCTGCGTTACTTGCCTGTGCAGAGAAGACCAATGTGTCAGGTCTAGTTACCTCACAGTCTGCATATATTGGTTTTGGCACTGTTGGTTTTTCAACGCTTTGGGTCACTGAAATGAAATACAACAAATGTCCCAGAAGTGATATGTACTGTACCAAAAGGCCTTCAACTTTGTTTAAACCATGTGGCAAGTCGCCAACCGGTTTTGGAAAATAACAGCTTTCATACCATCTTCCCAATGTGCTCATACAACTTCAAACACAGTAGAAGGAATACCCTTGTCCTATCAGACATGGCTGAGTGGTGAATGACACTGAGAACAGGGAGAATTTGTGAAACACGGGTGTATGACAATTCGAACCTAGCTTCTGTACATTCTGATATCACTATATCCTAGCGGGGATTTGCTACACAAGTCAGACTGTGTTATCACATTTTTTTCAGTAGCCCACCACTAGTTCCATTATGTAGGCAGATAGATGGCGCCAGGCCAGCTCTCTCCCTATGGCAGCGGCATATGCCTGGGTGACGCACCCACCCTCAGCAGGGAGGTCACTCTACCCTATATTTCAAATCTGTATTCCATTAGACAAAATAAGGAGTAAACTGGAGACTTGGGCTGTATACTATTGGTGGTGGATCAGGTGACTTTACTCTGTGCAATGTGAAGCGATTTGAGTCAGTACTTGTACAGCAACAGTATTTGGTTTGGTATTTAGTAGTGTAGTACTCATGTTGCAACCTAATTATTTAGTTTGGTTGTGGCAAATGATAGGTTTTTTAAAAAGCGTTTCCTGCGACATTACTTTTTCAGTATTTATCTAAGAATTGCATTTCAGCTATATTCAGGGGTTTGAGTATGTTTTAAGGTGGGGCTCTCATGGATGGTGTGAGAGATTCACTGCAAGTCATCAGAGCTGTGTCTATCGGCATGTAAACCTAGTCCAGCCTATCAGGCTGCGAGCTGATTCATTATTCTCCATGTAGAGGATGTTTTGGCCTAGCGTGATTGCTGCTCCTCTGTGGCAATACTGTTCACTTGATCACCCCGGGCCAAATGAAATCTGGCAGGGAGGAACAGCGGGTTACAGGCCTCCGTCTTTTTCCCCTCCCGATATTGAGCTTGGCCAAACCATAGTGTCCCCAGACAATTCTCCTCTTAGAACATTGCTGTGCTTGGTCTGACAGAAAAATCCAGTAAATGTCACCATGATTTAGGGAATATTTCATTTTCCATTTCCTTAATGCTGCCTTTGTTTCGTAGGATGACTTTTTTTGTGCCTCTTTTTCAGTCCCGGGCAGGTACCAGAAAAAGTTCATTAGGGAATCTGGTTTCTTTTGATTCTTTTGGACCTTGAATTCTATTTTAGCTTGTGTGTTACAGGGAGATTAAACAGTAGAAAATCTTGCGTCGATATACAGTAGAGTATTGCCATTCAGAATATCTCCCTATCTCTCCCTACTGTACTAGAAGTTCTGTATCATTATCCTTTGGACAGAAATGTATCAATGCCTTTTTCCTGTAGTTTTGATCTTATCAATTCAAGGACAATGTCCCAAGAGAAGCAAATGAACCAAATGCGCATAAGACTGCCAGGCTTTTCAGTATCATACAGTTGTCAGATGGTGATGCACAAACATATATAATGGTTTTTTTTGTATTCCATATTCATATTTCATTTAAGAATAAGATCATTCCATATGTGCACAATGTATAAAATGTTTCAGACTAGTGCCATGATAGCTTTTGCATACATTTCTCCGCAGCAGTACGTGTCAAAGATAAGAACTGTGCACATATTTTGTGTGAAGATGAGCACTGTGTATGTCCTGACTGTATGCCTTCATTCACAGGTACTAGGATAGCTACAAGCTACGGACTTGCCATCCTGATTCTTGGCTGTGGCTTTATGAGGGATACCTTGCTATAGTTTCAAGAACGGACTTTTCCTCCCAGTATCACTATGTATGGCCTATTATTACCACCAAGCAGACAGCACAGTTGGCCCCTTTTTTCCCCCCACCACTACTCTGCACCCAATGAATTCTTATTACCCATTGTACACAAGAGGCACCTTCTCAAAGGCCAGCTGCGGGATTACCTGTTGTGCCAATATTTCTTCAGCACTCCCAACAATTGAAACAAAATGGAAACCGACAGTGTCTACTTGGAATATCTTTCACAAATACTTTTATTTTGGTTTCCTGCAATACATGTATTGTGTCAAAGTAGAAAACAAAAGGATCTATATTTGTGTAATATATGAGTATACAATTGTTTTATTTCAAACTCCTTGAACTGTTTATAGCTTACATTCACTTTGTTGATCATGTAACTACATTGTACAAGGGTATTCATGCCCCACCCAAAACAAAATAACTACTAAAATACAACAAAATGATGTATAGGCCTAGTTGGATTGCTAAATTAGGGCAAATCGACATTGTATTATTTTAAAATCTGCATATGTATAATCTGCAACTACAATTCTTGAACTTTGTTATTATGGATCTGTTCTTATTCATTCTCACATTCTTTACTTTTGTACGGTATTTCCTTTGGTATACAAAAACAATACTTCCATCCCTTGTAATTTCCTGATGTGCAACAGCTTCACATGTTATGAAGCATAATAATGTCAATGTTTATATGTGACTGTGCCAGCAGACCATTCGTTTAAAATTTGGCTGCACTAATATTGTAAAAAGCCATTAAGAAATGGA
Source organism: Oncorhynchus gorbuscha (assembly GCF_021184085.1). Taxonomy (NCBI): domain Eukaryota; kingdom Metazoa; phylum Chordata; class Actinopteri; order Salmoniformes; family Salmonidae; genus Oncorhynchus; species Oncorhynchus gorbuscha. Next base: position 24,565,030 of record NC_060179.1, on the reverse strand, counting down.
ATGCTTCACTTAGAGCACAGCTCTAATATTCAAATATGCTCCATTACTGAAAAGAAGAATCTAGGTACTGCTGTAGCCTAATGCTCAGGGGCATTGTCTTTGTGTAAAGAATCTCACATTAGCCAAGAAGAGTTCTTATGCCATTTGATGGTGCAATGATGCCCCAACGGTATCTATAGTATACGTTCCTTATCTGTAACACACAGATCAGGACGAGGAAACAGTTTAAAGGTCTTGTGATTAAGAAAATGGTTTTAAATTGTTCTCGCTCTTGTCTTGTCCATTCTCAATGTTCATCGACACAACGCTTTGACAATCTGACCTCTTGTTTCAGAACCCGTTAGCAGAAGTCATGGATTCTACTGTTATACTAAACTGTTCATATATATAGAATATTTGTTCCATAGACATTCACCACATGGAATCATTTCGATTCACTATATGGGTGCACCTATTTTATGTAGAGTCATTGTTAAGTGCAATGACCACTGGACATATTATGCCACCATAGCTACTGTATGAATAGGTGGTATTGGTGATCGTGCGGCAAAAGTGCTTCAGATCTGCCTTTCAGTTGAGTTGAAGAGGGTATCCATAGAATGAAGAGAGTCTCCATTTTAAAATGTATTATGTGACCAAAGACCGTGGCTATGGCCATACAATATTGACGTTCACCAACATCGATCTCTTTGCACATTGCTTATACTATAGCCGAGTGTTCTCACATATTGTGCCCCTTTATTCCCTATCTTTTTACAATCTCAGAACGAGGCGGACAATCTGCCCAGATTCACAAAGCACCATCTGTCCATTTCTTCAAATCGTATTTAAAATAACACCACCTTGGATGGAATAATTATATGTATTGGCAGTGCAAAAAACTTCCTGGGGCCACTAAGAAGCAGGATTTTGCTTAAGGTTTCCACCGGAAACAATCTCCAGTCTTCTGTAGACAGCGCTGCTGAACTCAGTGAGGGATCTTAACCTGTTGATACAGCAGTTGGAGTTAGCTGACAGAGCAAATAATACAGAGGAATCCAGCTAGAGACATATCCTGATCAGCAAGTCTGGTCAGGGTACAAAATGTGTGGGCTATATACAGTATTTAATCTGCGCTGGTTCCCGGGATGAGAACAGTTAATCTAGTAGAGCTGTGTCATGCTGCTTAACCTCAAATCAATATTAGGCTATTGTCCATTGAGTAAAAGTTATTTTATGATTATTATCACAAATCCTAACTGTTCAGTTTTGAGGAAGAAGATTTTGAGAAGATGACATCTGCTAGTAGAATGTTTATCACATACTTCTCCAAGCAGGTCAAATGGATAGCATATCTGTGTGCACAGTAAAAGAATGCCTTCAGTTTATCAAATCCCTGTATAAAATTTTAAAAATAAAATAAAAAATCGGTAAAACTTGTAAAGTAATCAGCATGTAACCTTTTTTATCCAAATGTTTAAAAGCAGAGACAAGTTGTGTTCTGTATTTGTAACAATGTTGTCATATATTCGTTTTGAAGCACTAACAACAGGAAATGGAATTTTAAAACAACTGTATTGACAGTCTGTTAAGGAGGACCACTTGCCATTGCAGTGCACACCTGTTGCAAGGCCTACTACTTCAACACGAAATGGAATCACTACAGAGTACAAGGTCAAGCAAAGTGGATATATAATTTAAAGGATCGACAACAGTCGCCTGATAAGGGAATTGCAACGTCTGACAATTGTGGTGGCTAACAAGCAACGAAGTCTCAGTCCATCAAACAAGATACTATATTATCACATTTGAGCAACTCAAATCCATGGATATTGTTTCAAAAACAACAACACAGCAGTTATGTTTTCTTTATGACGCCGATGCCCATTGTTTCAGCTCCACATAGATGAATTGTTTCCTTATTACTCTTCATCTCAATGCAGTCTTATCTGTTTGTTGAGCTGTCAAAAATGTTATGACCTGTAATTTTCATTTGATTTGGTACTGTGTGAAGCTTCTGTACTGGAACGTTTGCAGCAGTTTGTATTATAATGATGATATCAGAAAAATATTGAAATAAATCATTTTCACAGATGGGATTCAAACACCGCTTCCTCTGCTGGATTCCATCTGTTAAATCGGTAACACATTATGACTTGACTTAGTGAGTGCATTGGATGTAGTTCACTGGGCGATCATAGTGTGGCACATAATGGGGCACGTACAGCGCATTCAACCATTCCGAGTGGATATCAGGACAAAGCTTAACGCTGTCTGGTCAAAACACCACTGAAGGGTTTAGAGAGGTCCAAACCACAAAAAGTATCTTTACCCTGGTTGCAATTATAACAACTAAAATGTTTTATCTAATAAGATAGCAAAGAGGCCAACTGGATATTCGTATTTTCAATTAGTTGTGTCTATTGGCTCACAACACCATCTGTGGCATTGCGATCATTAAAGTCTGCTGTAGGAGAAACTGTTTTCTGCACAGGTTGCGATGTTGTTACAACTATACCATGTACATAATATGGACACATGAGTACGCATGTCCTACTATGTACACTGTACAGCTATAAAAACATCATTTTTGATAGAAGAGATCTATCTGGAGTTACTGTATGCAAGATTGTGTTCACCCTTGTATCATATAAATGTAATTTAGTAAATAGTTATCAGAGTTATGAGGGGGTGATCAAACAGATTCCCGGTTCCTGCTAAAGATACCCACAAATTCTCTACAACGACGTTGGAGGCAGCTTATGGTAGAGAAATGAACATAACATTCTCTGGCAACAGCTCTGGTGGACATTCCTGCAGTCAGCATGCCAATTGCACGCTCCCTTAGAACTTGAGACATCTGTGGCATTCTGTTGTGTGACAAAACTGCACACTTTGTGGCAGTTGTTTGTGGCCTTTTAATGTCCCCAGCACCTGTGTAATGATCATGCTGTTGAATCAGCTTCTTGATATGCCACAAAATCTGAGAGAAATAAGCCTTTCGTGCATGTGGAACATTTCTGGGATCTTTAATTTCAGCTCATGAAACATGGGACCAACACATATAAACATGTTGCGTTTATATTTTTGTTCAGTGGTAGTTTGAAAATAAAGATGATAAATGTACTTTGGTGCTAACTTTTTACTCCAACTTATTGAATTTGACAATGGCGCATGCATGTCACCTACTCAGAGAAGACACAGGTATTTGTGTATATTGTCGTTGATTGCAGAACTGGGCAAGCAGAGACACAGTGTAACAGCTTGGTATTACTGGAGGGCTGTAATCGTACATGTTGGTTTGAAAAGAATGCTCTCACATGTCATCCTTTTGAAGCATGTGAAAAAAATATATAAATACATTTATATTCAAATTTGAAATTTGCTACTGTGGATATAATCGGGTTTGTTTAATCATTAGATTCGGAATGGGAAAATAAGAACATTTAGCAAGGACGGTGCCAGCCATTGGGCCCATGGGTGGAAACGCTAGATGAACATCAATGCAAAATGATGCCTGACTTGTGTTTGTTAATTTGGTCAGCACCAAGTCCGTTATTTATGCGGAAATGATTGCAACCCAGCCTCCAGCACTTTAATCGTGGTTCGGGCTCACTATAGCTCCACAGGGAAGCATGGCTGGGGAAATGATTATATGAATAAATCTGGGGATGGCAGCACATTCACATTCAGTCACTGGATTCCAAAGTGTAATCTGATAACAAATATACTATATTACAGCAACATGATCATTCCCTATGTAGTCTGAGAGTGTAGGATGAGGCGTAGATTAAAATAGTGATGAAGAAACGCCTGGGAGGGTATAGTATATCATTTATTTAGTTTGAAAATAAAGATAAATGTACTTTGGTGCTAATGTTTTACTCTAACTTACTGAATTTGACAATGGCGCATGCATGTCACCTACTCAGAGAAGACACAGGTATTTGTGTACATTGTCGTTGATTGCAGAACTGGGCAAGCAGAGACGCAGTGTAACAGCTTGGTATTACTGGAGGGCTGTAATCGTACACGTTGATTTTTAATTCAGTCTCTGCCTAAGTACACTGTGGTTACAGGAAAATTATCTAATCGCAACTTCACTGCCCAGAAGAATTTGCTTTCACATTTCATCCAATCATCATCCTTTTGAGGAGCGAGATAAAAAAAAATACAAAATTTGAAATTCTAATTTAAAATTTGCAACTGCGGATGCAATCAGGTTTGTTTAATCAGAAGATTCGCGATGGGAAAATAAGGACATTTAGCAAGGATGATACCAACCATTGGCCCCACGGGTGGAAACGCTAGATGAACAACAATGCCAAATTATGCCTGGCTTGTGTTTGTTATTTTGGTCAGCACCAAGTCCGTTATTTATGTGGAAATGATTGCAACCCAGCTTCCAGTACTTTAATTATGGTTCGGGCTCACTTTAGCTCCACAGGGAAACATGGCTGGGAAAATTATTATATGACTAAATCTGGGGATGGCAGCACATTTATATTCAGCAACTGGATTCCAAAGTTTATTAAGTTGATAACAAATATACTATATTACGGCAACATGATCCAGTGGCAGTCGATGGCGTTTAAGATGTGGGAGAACAATAAAACAATTTATGAGCATGGCCTTATTTCTATTACAGCATATTGGATGACTGTCATTCATATTCCTTTCACCCAGCTTAATGTAACATCGATAGGTTTAGGCTACTACATGATACAACAAAATTCTCTATACTCATCATGAGGTTGCTACAACCTAGCCTATGAATGTCAGCTTACAACATTTACACAGGTTGAGAGAATAATTTGAATAATAAAGGTGACAGATAGAGAAATATTCATAACTGCCTTGCACACTTGTCTACATCTTTCTGATCTGATCATTAATTCAACAGGTGCAAATGAGAGTTAGTATTGGACACATGTTTATCCATGTTTATCCATGCTTCGTTCAGTTACCTTCTGTTTAAGACACTTTTTCAACAGAATCGGCGGAATGAATACACCACTGATCACACGCAAACACAGTAAACTTTCATAGCAGCCACATACAAACAGCATGAACATTTTGCTTGTATATAATTCCTTCTTGCATTTAAATTATCTCCTTCTCTTACTTTTTCCCTTTGCTTTTGGACTTCAGTGCACAACACATCAGCTGTCTGTGACCAGGCAAATAAATACTTTCCAAGCCAAACCTTCATATCATAACCACTAACCGCTACACACAGCCCACATTGTTGTCATCATAATAGCTGATGACGTTAGTACTGTCATAGTCAACATAGCTACAAACATGCAGTACAGTGTATAGTCAGAAAGCAGGTTAGCACTGGCAGGGCCCGGTGGCAATACATTTTTAAAACCAAAATATTACCTTGACTTTGAAGAGTTCCAGTCATAGCCAACCAGCTAACATAGCATCCCTCTCTGATTGAGCCAGGTGTTTCAATAGGCTAAACTAGCGAGCTGCATTCGCTAGCTAAGTGTAAGTGAAAGGGGAAAAAAATACAATTAAATATAGCTAGCGCTCTCTCTCTCTCTTGTTTCTCCTTTATTTTTAAAGAAATGTATTTGTTAAAAACTGTTCAACTATTGTCTTTCTCTCTCTTTGAGTCAACTACTCACCACATTTTATGCACTAGCTAACTGTAGCTTCATTACTAGATTACATTTCTGATCCTTTGATTGGGTGGACAACATATCAGTTGATTGGTCTGATAGGTAGAAAGATGTCCTTCGGGAAGTTGTCATAATTACTGTGTAAGTCTATGGAAGGGCGTGAGAACCATGAGCCTCCTAGGATTTGTATTGAAGTCAATGTACCCAGAGGAGGATGGAAACTAGCTGTCCTCTGGCTACACCTTGGAGCTAACCTACAAAGTGCTGTTGAGGCTACAGTAGACCTTCAATGCAAAACAGTGTTTTTAAATCAATTATTTGTTGGCATGTAAATCTATTTAGTATAGTTTTATCTAAAAAGGTTTACTTAAAATAATGATCAAGGGAAGCAAAATATGTATGTGAATATTCTAAATGATTTTATTTCATTAATCACTTAAATTGTGTCCAAAAATGAGAAAAATAGTACATTTCCAAGAATGCAATAGAAAAAGAAGCCCAAAAAATTAAATGGTTGTCGAAATATAATTGGCTCATCTAAACATGAAGGTTAAAAGAGTATATGAACATTGTTTCCAGAGAAAAGTTATACGGTGAACAAAAATATAAAATGCAACAATTTCAAAGATTTTTATGAGTTGCAGTTCATATGAGGAAATTGGTCAATTGAAATTAATTCATTAAGCCCCAATCTACAGATTTCACATCACTGGGAATACAGATATGCATCTGTTGGCCACAGATATCTTTAAAAAAAAGTTGCGATGTGGATCAGAAGTCCAGTCAGTATCTGGTTTGACAATCATTTTGGCCTGTGTAATGTTGTCCCACTCCTCTTCAATGGCTGTGCGAAGTTGCCGGATATTTTTGTGAACTGGAGCACGCTGTTGTACACGTAGATCCAGAGCATCCCAAACATGCTCAATGGGTGACATGTCTGGTGAGTATGCAGGCCATGGAAGAACTGGGACATTTTCAGCTTCCAGTAATTGTGTAGAGATTCATGCTAAAACATGAGGTGATGGCGGCGGGTGAATGGCATGATAATGGGCCTCAGGATCTCGTCACAGTATCTCTGTGCATTCAAATTGACATCGATAAAATGCAATTGTGTTCGTTGTCTGTAGCTTATACCTGCCCATACCATAACGCCACCGCCACCATGGGGCACTCTGGTTGACATTCCTGCAGTCAGCATGCCAATTGCATGTTGTCTCAAAACTGTCGACATCTGTGGCATTGTGTTGTGTGATAAAACCGCACATTTTAGAGTGGCCTTTTATTGTGCACCTGTGTAATAATCATGCTGTTTAATCAGCTTCTTGATATGCCACACCTGTCAGGTAGATGGACTATCTTGGCAAAGGAGAAATGCTCAATAACAGGGCATTTATGTTACATGTTGCGTTTGAATAAGTGGAATTTCTTTGAATGTCAAACTCAATTCAAATTCTACATCCTGTAGAGTGTGGCCAAATTCAATTCAAATTTCAACTCATGAGTTAATTCCAGAGTTCTGAGTTGAGCCCAACCGTAGTATGCATGCTTTTCATAGGTTAGGATTTACTACCAAACAGGGTAAGCAATGAGACTGAAACAGATAAGGGTTGTTGGGTAGTGCAAAGCAGTATCCACTAACAATCCCCTTGTGGCATGTTGAGAGAGTAACAAGGCATACATGTAACTCCCTACTGCCCTGCCCTTTGGCCCCATGACTTGGGGTCATTGAAGAAAATGAGAGAAATGCAAACAAGACGCCTCACTCAAAAACATTGTGAGGTAATACAATGCAATCCAATGACATTGTCCTCTTCCAACCCTGTTTTTTTTCAATCTCTTTTCCGTCTTTCTCTCTCTCTTTCTCACATGCACGGGCATGTCCCGCACTCAGAGAGAAAGATGCCTGCATTATTTATTTGTTTCATTAAATGCAATCAATTGATTGTAGCATTGATGTGTGGCTCTTTAATGGCACTTGCAGAAATGATTATCTTTAATAAAGGTTATTTTACCTTGTGTGATTTTATTTATTCTATAAGAGGCTCGGGGGGAGGGAAATGTGTTCAAATGTATCAGTCGATGCTAAGCAACCCTTGCAGGTTCAGGATGTAAGAACCCTCAGTCTTTAGAGGGAAAGCGTATTGCCATATCTACTGAAAGAACAGTGAGAAGGATTAGCGCAATACAAACCATAGAACACACAGTAACCATGTGAATGATCCGTCTGTACATAATGGGTTAGATAAACAATAAAGGATATCACACTATTTAATATGAGTGTCAGATGCAAAGGGTAGGTGGGTAGGGAATTATATTGCCTTGAGTGGGTGTATATTATATAATAGAGCCAAGAAAATAGTGTATGACAGTGGATCTGTTGGCCTGCTTTGTTCAACTATGGAATGAGGGGTAACTATTTAACTGCTTTGAGCTAATGTCAATAAACACATTAGTTCCAATTCATTTTGAAGCCAACAAAACCAGAAGCAAAACTATCATACAGTTCAAAATGTTTAGTACATGACAGCAAAATGACTTGTTCTGTTCGCCTAAAGCAGCAAAAGGAACTATCGCACAGTGAAACCAGAGGCAAGTAATATGGAGTGACCTTCGAGCACAACTGCATTCACATCATCCCAGGCCCCCATGGGGGCATAGTCAAGGAAGTAACACCCACACACCAGAGGATGTGAGAGTGACAGGCTACAGTCAAATTAATTCAAGTTGTTTTTAGGGCATCTTTGTCCCTGGTATGAATCAGTGGCATGAATGCACAATGGTAAAATGTGTAAGCCTGACTGCACATACTGTACAATGACTTGAAAGTCATTATTGTGCTACAGGGCTCTGAAAAGGTCATCTCGAAGTCTTCGACTTTGCAATGCAATTTTGTGTGATGAGAAAACACAACACCATTTCTTCTTTCCTCTCAATCCCAATCCTCGTTAGAAACGGATTCCATGTTAGCATCGATATTTAGTGATTTAATCTGGTAAAATATGTCAAATCTATTGAAGACATAATTATAGGTTACAGTAAATGATCAATGCTGCAAATGAATTCATTTTGATCCTGTCATAAGGCATGGAGTACTTCACTGTAATTTAATAAAAATGAGTCTGAACGTTGCCTAGACATAATTAGGGGATTATTTATTGGTTATGCAGAAAATATATTAAAGGCAAAACTCCTTGTCAGTCTCACATACTGTATGGCCTGGTCTCCTCTTTTGATCATTCATTTATTTTAAAGATATTATAGCGGACGCTAAGGACTGTTCATTGTATTCTGCAGAATCTTCCTAGCCCTGCATTGCAATAGATGTCATGTGCCAAGACAGGGGACAGCCCAAGTAATGTAAGCTGAGAGGGAGAGTAATATATTGTAAGCGGTTCAATCACGTCCTTCTGCAGGGCTAAGTTATAACCTGCATTATGAAGCCATTTAGCCAGGCCTCCTCTTTGGTTAACTTTAAGGATGAGTCAAGCTTTAATATACAGCACATCAAGCTATCGACTGCAGAAAGTGAGCAATGTGCAAATCACTAAAAGGAAATGGGTAACCTCTGAGCGTAATTATAGAAGGACAGTTATTGACATTGGCATAGTCACAATGCAATGACTATGTAATGATTGTATGACCCAATTACATTTGTATTTGCTGGCAAAATACGGCAAGGCAAATTTTACCCCAGGTGTATGATTTTAGAAATGCAATCAAATGTTTCTAACACTTAATGAATAGTAATGCTAATCATGAAAACACATCTATAATTGTCAAATTAATTGTAAAAACACTCTTAAATTAGATAGCTTAAAATAATAACCCCCCAAACTATTTTAATCTTCTAAAATAGTGTTGCCACTAACACATACATTAACAGTAACACCAATAACCTAAGATATGGTAAGACTTGTTCCTCGGCATTGGCAGTGTCCAAGGGAAACAAGACTGTGTGACCAAAAAATATGACTGACTCAGAATTTGGCTTCAGGGATATCGTCTAATTAACATTTTAATGAACATAAAATATTGTTAACTCTAGGCCATTTTCAGAACCTCATCTCAGACAGACTCATTACAGCAGTGTGAGCTCGTCTCAATTGGCCTAAAAAGAGCTGCAGTAAAGATGTCATCTTCCTGGTCTGTAATAACTACAGTCCAATTCATTGACATTGCCTTTAAGAGGGCAACAACAATAACATTTTATAATGCTGCTGTCACGATAGTCATAATAACACTCGGACCAAGGCGCAGCGTGGTACGGGTTCCACACCTTTTTATTTGTGAAATGCACAAAAAACAATAACAAGCAAACGACACGAGAAGCTATGGAGTGCTCACAGGCATCCATATCAATACTGGCTAAGAGCATTCTTGGTGGTGATTCTTGGTGTATTGCTGGAAATCTGGAGACTGACCGGTACTGTAGATATGTGCAATATCCTTTGCCAGGAGGTCAAATCCAGATCAGAGTGCCCAGACAGACTAGTGACAGCTAACCAGAATATTACCAGATCCTCAAAACGCGGACAGCAATCAAGAGGACGCAGAAAGGGTAGTGGGTTCGATTCCCGGGACCACCCATACGTAGAATGTATGCACACATGACTGTAAGTCGCTTTGGATAAAAGCGTCTGCTAAATGGCATATATTATTATTATTATTATTATTAGAAAAGGACTGAGTATAGACACAGAATGCAACAGGCACCCATTCATATGGTTTAAGGTTACTGACATCATTGTTAGTTATCAAGTCTGGACACTGCTGCAGTATATTGAATTCAAGGCTGTTTATATGTAGTATTTACAATAGCATCTGGGAGTTGGAAATGATCCTTTTTAAGACGTAGGTCTTCCTGTTAAATGAATGCCATTGGTGCAATTATTTGTTTTGAGTCCATGGCAGAGAAATCTATAGAGGAAATGCGTACTCACAAGTGAAAGTCAGTGGTATTGATTTTGAATCTAAAGTACAGTGCTTTACGGCAGACCAGCTCTTCAAGATTCATCACTGGTCATTGAGGAATGGCCGTGGAGCTCATTTGAGCAAAACAATCGTTTTGCCAGCAACCAACTATACACAAAATTCAATAAGTTGTTTGTATTTGTTGGGCTAGGGAAACTATTCAGAATATCCACAGCAATGGTTTAGAATGCATGTTGCTACACAATGATATTTGCAAGTCACTGGGGGTAGCAGGAGTGTTTGTTTTTACGAGAATAAATACATTGCCGGTGACTCAAATCTCACAGTAGAGCATCGTAAATACAGGATTCAAACTCATAAAAGTAACGTTTTGTATGAGGGAGATTCTGAAAGAGGCTAACTTCTGACTTGACTAGAGATCAAACGAATGACAGACTACAATACTGTATGTCACTCCTCCTCCTAAACTCCGTCAGACAAAACAGCTTTCAGTTTACCCTCTTCTAATCTACCTGAAAATCACATGCTGGATGATACGAGAGCATTCTAGATGAAATGATTGACCTCTGCTTTGCCCAATAGTTAAAGCCACAGTAGTAAATTAAAAAAAGAGAGAGAAAAAAAAGTGTTTCTTTGCAGCCATTTTGTCTGAAGAAATTTTGGAGAACTGACACCCTATTAGGAGAAGGACAAAGGACAGGGTATGTCCAAAAATGGAGACCACATAATTGACCCATCATAGATTTGACAGTGTTTCTGTATTAATCCAATGCTCCAACTTGGCAAACATTTTACGACATCTGCACAACATAGACAGCGCAGAGCAGAGCACAACTTTCCTAATGAACATGTGTACTAGGAGAAAGGGAAGTGTGGGGAAAGTTGAGGATAATGTATTATTCTGCATTAATGAAGGACAATGCTCGGCTAATTAGACTCGGAGGCAACCGTTGCTGCTTTGTGTATTTCCGTCTGTTTATGATCGAGTTCATCAGAGCTCGAGCTACTTCTTATGTTCTGATGGTGTTTGAGAAAGTAGAGGAAGGACTCTATGGTAGAATGGCAAATCAGCTGAGGAGAGGGGAAAAAGGAGTACACTCTAGGTTGCAAGATGTTTTTCCGCCTCTTTAAATCAAACCAGGATATGCAGTATTATGTTGGAGAGTGAGAGTGCAGAAATATGCAACTTTGATCAGGATAGGCTCAGACAGGTGTTTAGCAATGTAATTAGGTGGTATATGAATTCATAAATATGCTAAGTTTGTTTTGGTTTTCGCACATTTGATAATTTGCTGACTCACCCTTCTACAGTGAATAGCATAGTACAGAACAACACGTTAGTTGGCTGCTCAAGTACCTAATCAATGTACTTTAAATAAATGTTATTCCTATAGCATACTTGATGTCACTGAGCATTAGGGAAACAAATAAAGTCTACCATTCTGTTCCTTGTCTTCTTCTTTTTAAGTGTTAAATCATTAATAACTTTAGGCTCAATGGGCTGTTTAAACAAGTTTACAAGATATTACATTAACTTAGATAAATAAAGACACAAATTAAATTACTTCACAGTTTGAACAAAACCATTTCCATATTGCACGGTTGAAAAATGAGCCATTGACTGAAAGTGTTGCCATTTTCAATGCGGGTAATTATACTGAGAACAAACCGCTGTGCAACAGATGAGCTATTTGTTTTAATGCTCTCCTTATTTCTCCCTACTGCTGTGCCTCTTCAGCCATGTGTCGTCGTCTGAGCAATCACACCCCTGAGGATTTCAGCCACTAAAAGAGGGCACTTGCATAATAAAATGGGCCCTCTCCTGACCCACAAAAAGAGCTCATCGCCCACTCATACTGTGAAAATGCTATAACCCAGACACTATGATTTGTTTACAAAAATAATAAAAATTATATTTCCCTCATTCCCAAGACATTCGGTATATGCCATGTTCTGAAAATAGTGCAGCCCAAATCCGGGCAAGGTGTCTGCCTAATAATTGTCCCAAGTCATTGATCTTGAGTAGACACAAGTCAAGTATTGGGGAATGTTGCGTGGCTACCGATTTTGTAGTTTAGCAGATGGTCGGGGGGCCGGAACATAATTACAAATCATTTGTAGACTGCAAATTGACCTCAAGAAGCCTAAACAGATATAATATTTGACTGAAACATAATCATTAGAAACCTTGCTTACATTTGTATACGATCACACACACTACATGACCAAAAGTATATGCTCACCTGCTCGTCAAACATTTCATTCCAAAATCATCCGTATTAATATGGAGTTGGTCTCCCCCTTTGCTGCTATAACAGCCTCTACTCTTCTGGGAAGGCTTTCCACTAGATGTTGTAACATTGCTGCGGGAACTTGCTTCCATTCAGCCACAAGAGCATTAGTGAGGTCGGGCACTGATGTTGGGCGATTAGGCCTGGCTCGCAGTCGGTGTTCCAATTCATCCCAAAGGTGTTCAATGGGGTTGAGATCAGGGCTCTGTGCAGGCCAGTCAATTTCTTCTACACCGATCTCAACAAACCATTTCTGTATGGACATCAAATCGTTTTTTTGTATTTGTCACAACAGACCTTACAATGAAATGCTTACTTACAAGCCCTTAACCAACAATGCTTTAAGAAGTTTAGAAAAATTTAAATAATGTGTGAAGTAAAAAATATCAAGTATAAAATAAAAGTAACAAATAATTAAACAGCAGTAGTAAAATAACAAGCAAGGCTATATACAGGGGGTACCGGCACAGAGTAAATGTGCGGGGGCATCGGTTAGTCGAGATAATTGAGATACTATGTACATGGAGTTAGAGTGATGATGCATAGATTATAAACAGGGAGTAGCAGCAGCGCTAAAGAGGGGTCTGGGTAGCCCTTTGATTATCTGTTCAGGAGTCTTATGGCTTGGAGGTAGAAGCTGTTAAGAAGCCTTTTGGACCTCGACTTGGCACTCGGTACCGCTTGCAGTGCGGTAGCAGAGAGAACAGTATATGACTATGGGTGGCTGGAGTCTTTTGACAATTTTTAGGGCCTTCCTCTGACACCGCCAGATATAGAGGTCCTGGATGTCAGGAAGCTTGACCCAGTGATGTACTGGGCCGTACGTACGTCCCTCTGTTGTGCCTTGCAGTCGGAGGTTGAGCAGTTGCCATACCAGGCAGTGATGCAACCAGTGGGATGCTCTCGATGGTGCAACTGTAGAACCTTTTGAGGATCTGAGGACCCATGCCAAATCCTTTCAGTCTCCTGAGGGGGAATAGGCTTTGTTGTGCCCTCTTAACAACTGTCTTAGTGTGTTTGGCTCATGATAGTTTGTTGGTGATGTAGACACCAAGGAACTTGAAGCACTGTCCTCCTTTTCCTGTAGTCCACAATTATCTCCTGTGTCTTGATCACGTTGAGGGAGAAGTTGTTGTCCTGGCACCACACAGATCTCTGACCTCCTCCCTATAGGCTGTCTCATCATTGTCGGTGATCAGGCCTACCACTGTTGTGTCATCGGCTAACTTGATAATGGTGTTGGAGTCGTGCCTGGCCATGCTGTCATGAGTGAACAGGGATTACAAGAGGTGTTTAGTTCCAGGGTCCTTAGCTTAGTGATGAGCTTTGAGGGCAGTATGGTGTTGAAAGCTGCGCTGTAGTTAATGAATAGCATTCTCACATAGGTATTCCTTTTGTCCAGCTGGGAAAGGGCAGTGTTGAGAGCAATAGAGATTGCATCATCTGTGGATCTGTTGGGGCGGTATGCAAACTGGAGTGGATCCTTTGTGCACGGGGACATTGTCATGCTGAAACACAAAAGGGCCTTCCCCAAACTGTTGACACAAAGTTAGAAGCACAAAATTTTCTAGAATGTCATTGTATGCTGTAGCGTTAAGATTTCCCTTCACTGGAACTAAGGGGCTTAGCCCAAACCATGAAAACAGCCCCAGACTCTTATTCCCCCTCTATCAAACTTTAAAGTTGCCACTATGCATTGGGACAGGTAGCGTTCCCCTGGCATCCGCCAAACCCAGATCCGTCCGTCGGACTGGTAGAGCGTGATTCATCACTCTAGAGAACATGTTTCCACTGCTCCAGAGACCAATGGCAGCGAGTTTTACACCACTCCAGCTGACGCTTGGCATTGTGCATGGTGATATTAGGCTTGTGTGCGGCTTGTCGGCTATGGAAACCCATTTCATGAAGCTTTCGGCAAACAGTTATTGTGCTGACGTTGCTTCCAGAGGCAGTTTGGAACTCGGTAGTGAATGTTGCAACTGAGGACAGACGATATTTACACGCTATGCGTTTCAGCACTTGGCGGTCCCGTTTTGTGAGCTTGTCTGGCCTACCACTTTGCGGCTGACCTGTTGTTGCTCATAGATGTTTCCACTTCACAATAACAGCACTTAAAGTTGACCAGGGCAGCTCTAGCAGGGCAGAAATGTGAAGAACTGACTTGTTGGGTGTCCACATACTGATCTGTTTCACCTGTCTTTGTGATTGTCTCCACCCCCCTTCCTCATTATCCCCTGTGTATTAATACCGGTGTTCTCTGTTTGTCTGTTGCCAGTTCATCTTGTTTGTCAAGTCAACCAGCGGTTTTGTGTCTCAGCTCCTGCTTTTCCAGTCTCTTTTTTTCTCGCCCTCCTGGTTTTGATCCTTGCCTGTCCTGACTCTGAGCCTGCCTGACCACTCTGCCTGCCCCTGAGCCCGCCTGCCGACCTGTACATTTGCCCCACCTGTAGATTATTGACCGCTGCCTACTCTTGGCTGTGCGCCATGACCGGGCCATGGACATTCTGATAGAACAATTCCACGGGTGGTCTGGGGTCAGCCTGTTAAGGTGGTAACCCCACCACCCCTCAGTAACTTGGGGGTTAGCAGTGCCGCACCACCGGCCACTCCACCTTCCCGGGAGCCCTGTTTACCTCCCCTGGAATGCTTTAATGGAGAGCCGACCACCTCTCGGGCATTTGTAGCTCCGTGTGCCCTCATTTTCGAGCTTCAGCCCTCCTCCATCTCCTCAGACCACTCCAAGATAGACTACCTCATCACGCTGATGTCTGGGAGGGCTCTCACCTGGGCTACCGCCATGTGGGAATAACTGGCTATGTGTGTGTGTCATGTATTGTCATATATTGTCATGTCTTGTCCCTGTGCTTTCTCTTCTATTCGTTTCCCCCTGCTGGTCTTATTAGGTTTCTTTCCCTCTCTCTATCCCTCTCTCTCTCTATCGTTCCGTTCCTGCTCCCAGCTGTTCCTCATTCTCCTAACGACCTCGTTTACTCTCTCACACCTGTCCCCTATTTTGCCCTCTGATTAGGTCTCTATTTCTCTCTCGGTTTCTGCCTCTGTCCTTGTCGGATTCTTGTTTGCTGTTTGCTGTGTCCTTGTTCCGTCCTGTCGTGTTTTGCCTTATCATCAGATGCTGCGTGTGAGCAGGTGCCTCTGTCCGCTACGGCCCGCGCCTACCCGAAGGGACCTGCAGTCTGTTGCCGCTTATCCTGCAATTCCCCTCAACAACTAGAGGATTTATGTTTTCCCCGTTTGGACATTTCCTGTGAAGGATTGAGGATTATGTTATCTCTGTTTGGACTTTAATAAACTCAGTTTCTGTTAAGTCGCTTTTGGGTCCTCACTCACCTGCATAACAGTGTGAGTATGGAGGGGTTCGTGGGAGAGGTGAGTAATGTTTTTGATGCCCCATTCTCCAGGAGATAAGCTTCCCGGAAGCTAATCTAGTTCCAGCAGGATGCCTGTGGAGTGGCCGACTATGCGGTGAATTTCTGCATGTTGGCAGCGGAGAGTGCGTGGAACTAGGAAGCACTGTTCGACATGTTCCTGCACGGCGTCTCGGAGGCGGTTAAGGACAAGCTTGCAGCTCGGGACTTACCCACAGATTTTGACTCCCTCAGCGCTTTGACCATCCATATCGATGGGCGACTAAAGGAATGACGGACGTAGAGGAAGTTAGATTTCGCTCGCACGTCCAGGGATTCCACCTCATCTCCGAGTCATTCCGGAAGTCCCCAATGGTCCCGTTGTCGAGAGCACCCAAGGTTTCCCAACATTCCTCGAGAGTCACCGCAGACAGCTGAAGCCGAGCCTATCCAACTAGGATTTCGCCAGCGGAATGGCAACACAGGCAACATATCGCA
This sequence comes from Oncorhynchus gorbuscha, assembly GCF_021184085.1. Classification (NCBI taxonomy): domain Eukaryota; kingdom Metazoa; phylum Chordata; class Actinopteri; order Salmoniformes; family Salmonidae; genus Oncorhynchus; species Oncorhynchus gorbuscha. Next base: position 24,548,335 of record NC_060179.1, on the reverse strand, counting down.
CAGAACAAGACTCCTCGGAAAGCTCCGGCTGGCCTTCTCCAACCACTGTCTGTCCCTCACCATCCCTGGTCCCATATATCCCTGGATTTTGTCACGGGTCTCCCCCGTCTGATGGCAAAACTGCCATCCTGACTGTGGTTTTCCAAAGCTGCCCACTTCATTCCTTGCTCTGCCACGGGCCTCTTCCCCGAGCAAGAGGAGGAAGTCTGCAATCCCTCTGCCCAGATGTTCATCTGTCGCTGTCGCCGTACATGGAAGAGAGACCGGGCCGCTCTGTTAAAAACCTCTTCCAGGTAAAGGCGTCAAGCGGAATGCCACCGGACCCCTGCTCCACTCTATCGGCTCCGGCAGAGGGTATGGCTCTCCACCCGGGACCTGCCGCTCTGGGTGGAGTCCCGTAAAATTCCCCCCATTTCATCGGCCGTTCCCCATCTCTAGAGTCATTAGCTTTATGGTCTTTTGTTACCCCGTACCCTCCACATTCACCCTACTTTCCATGTGTCTGGTATTAAGCCCGTGTCTCACAGCCCTTTGTCTTCAGTTTCCAGGCCCACCCCTCCTCCCGTCTCCTCCCGTGACTTCCACCGCTGGCACCCTGGTCAACCAGGTATGCCCCCAGGTAGGACGCCAGGTGGCGCCCCTAGAGGGGCGTACTGTCACACCCTTCACCTGTCTTTGTGATTGTCTCCACCCCCCTCCAGGTGCCCCATTATCACCTGTGTTTTCTGTTTGCCTGTTGCCAGTTTGTCTTGTTTGTCAAAATGTCAACCTACCGTTTTTGTGTTTCAGCTCCTGATTTTTCCAGTTTCTCTTTTTCTCGTCCTCCTAGTTTTGACCCTTGCCTGTCCTGACCCTGAGCCTGCCGACCTGTACCATTGCCCCACCTCTGGTTTACTGACCCCTGCCTGCATGGGATTATAATACAAAAAAATGAGAATAATATTACAATTGTTTTCAGATCAATTTCACCCTAATTGGAGGCCAGTTACATTTGTTAATCATGACTTAAAGATTTTTTGTTCAGAGTGTTTACACAACTTACTCGATAGCAAAAGCCTGGACATTGGCAAGAGCTTGAGGTGTTCTCCAGAAAAAGAGTCCCAAAATTGCTTATTGAAACGGTCCAACGATCATTAGCCTTAGGTGATGAATCGGACAGTCTGCCAGACACGGGTAGATAAACCTCACCGTTCTAGTCAGGACTGTTTGCAAGTGCACTTATGCAAAGCTTGTCTGCTTTTTCACATTTTAAAGTACTTTTCTGAATAATCATTAGGAATGAGAACAGTTTTGACAGTTTTAACTTACACAACTACACTAAACAAAAATATAAACGCAACCTGTAAAGTGTTGGACCCATGAGCTGAAATTTAAAAAATCCAGAAATGATCCATATGCACATAAAGCTTGTACCACTAAAATGTTGTGCATACATTTGTTTACCATACCTGTTAGTGAGCATTTCTCCTTTGTCAAGATAATCCATCCACATGACAGTTGGGGCATATCAAGAAGCTAATTAAAAAGGATGGTCATTATACAGGTTCACCTTGTGCTGGGGACTATAAAAGGCCACTTTAAAATGTGCGGTTTTGTCACACAACACAATGCCACAGATGTATCAAGTTTTGAGGGAGCATGGAATTGGCATGCTGACTGCAGGATTGTCCACCATAGCTGTTGCCAGAGAATTGAATGTTAATTTCTCCAACATTGTTTTGGCAGTACGTCCAACTGGCCTCACACAAGCCCAGGACCTCCACATCCAGGGGTGCTGATGAGTATTTATGTCTGTAATAAAGCCCTTTTGTGGAGAAAAACTCATTCTGATTGGCTGGGCCTGGCTCCCCAGTGCACCCCTGCCCGAACATGTCAAATCCATAGATTAGAGTCTTATGAATTTATTTCAATTGACTTTCTTATGTGAACTGTAACTCGGTAAAATCTTTCAAATGGTTGCAATTATATTTTTATTCAGTACGATAATGATTCACTTTCACCACAACAGGCATTAACATTAATGCCATTAATGACCAGCTTCAAATCAGAGTCAATCTCCAGAAGCAGAAAACAAATTGGTGCCTAATTGGTATTCATGCAATGCCCACTATCACCTTCAGAGGTATCAAACTAAGTCAGAAAGCTTGACATGAAATATGGCCAGGCATCAGAATCTGATTTTTTTCATCTGATGAAAAAGCAGAAATCAAACATAGGGTTCAGCAGGAGCATGAGATATGCTCCTCTTGTAGTGAAAATAGACGTTATTCAGTGGAGAGAAGGGGGATAAGACACCCGTTGCTTATATGTCAAAAACAGCTACTGTAATTACTGTCGGATGTGGAACCTCATTACCCATCTATTCAGCGTGGAAGTTTCTCCAATTTCCTTTGAATAAGGAAGCGTCTCATGTTTTAAAATAATCCAACGTGATATCCCCGCTAGCTGGGATCCAACTGGGTTATTGAAACAATTAGCATACCCTAATCTACCAGCTCTATCTCGAACTGCCAGCTGCAGTTTTCACCCTTTTCATTTTGAGAGGTTTGTTAAGGTTAATTGACCAATTATAGTGAGGTTCTGGAGATTTGGTTCGACCACCACCCCCCCCCCCCCCCCCCCCGATGCACTCTTACTGACCTTCTCTGACTGATGGGTATCAGACACATTGATCTTGAGAGCACTGCTGCATTGGTAGTAAAACAGAAAAACTTTGGGGTGATATAAACTGACATGAGAGTCGTTCCATGTCATTGCAGCAAGCCATGCCAATGTTTGAAGGTCACACCTTTGGCCCCATTACTCTCTCTAATAGACTAACATAATATGAAATGATAAACAGTTCTAATAACTTATAAAACATGGTTAATTGGCCACAATTATGAAGTTAACTGTGCTAAAACATTTTGATAGCAAAAAATAGGGCAAATTGTCTATTTTCAGTCTAACACCATTGCAAAGGAAAATGTCTGTATAGATGTATGGGTTGTTCCAATTCAAAAAGTACAAGAAAGAGGATTTTGACACCCACCATCAGAGATTGTTCTGAAATCGTTTATGTGGTTAGAAACATAAGATCAGCATTCCTGCAACATTATTTTGTTGAATATTTCATTTGATCCCTGAGAAATTAAGCTAATTGATTGCACCTAAATTGGCCCTTTTAATTTATAGGATTCATATAATATTAAATAAATATAATATCCAACATCCGATTTGGAGTAAACTTCTTCCTGCTAAAAAGAACATCAGTCCCAATCCCATCCCAACAACTCAGGTCATGTGCAGACCAGCAGGCTGGAGTGTTTACAGACCTATTCAATCTCTCCCTATCCCAGTCTGTTGTCGCCACATGCTTCAAGATGGCCACCATTGTTCCTGTACCCAAGAAAGCAAAGGTAACTGAACTAAATGACTGTCGCCCCATGGCACTCACTTCTGTCATCATGAAGTGCTTTGAGAGGCTAGTTCAGGATCATATCACATCCAACTTTAACCAACACCTTAGACCCACTACAATTTATCCCAACAGATCTATGGATGGTGCCATCGCACTGCACACTGCCCTATCCCACCGGGACAAGATAAATACTTACTGTATGTAAGAATGCTGTAAGAAAACCATAGTGACCTTCAAGCTCATCACTACGCTCAGGGCCCTGGGTCTGAACCCCGCCCTGTGCAATTGGGTCCTTGACTTCTTGACGGGCTGACCCCAAGTGGTAAAGGTAGGCAACAACACATCTGCCACACTGATCTTCAACACGGGGTCCCCATTGGGGTGTGTGCTGAGCCACCTCTTGTACTCCCTGTTCACCCATGACTGTGTGGCCACGCACCTCTCCATCTCAATTATCAGGTTTGTTGACAACACAACAGCGGTATGCCTGATTAATAACAATGACAAGACAGCCTTCAGGGAAGAGGTGAGAGCCCTGGTGGAGGGGTGCCAGGAAAATAGCCTCTCCCTCAACGTCAACAAAACAAATGAGCTGATCATGGACTACAGGAGGCAGCAGAGAGAGCGCATCCGCATCCACATCAATGGGCCATATTGAAGAGGGTCAAAAGTTCCTCAGAGTGTACCTCACTGGGGACCGGAAATGGTCCCTACACACCGACAGCGCGTTGAAGAAGGCGCAACAGCGCCTCTACAACCTCAGGTGGCTGAAAAAATGTGTCTATACCCCTAAGATCCTCACAAACTTCTATAGATGCACCATCGAGAGCGGGCTGTCAGGCTGTATCATTACCTGGTACAGCAACTGCAACGCCCGCAATCGCAGGACTCTCCAGAGGCAGATGCGGTCAGCCCAACACATCACCAGGGGCACACTACCTGCCCTCCAGGACATCTACAGCACCCGTGTCACAGGAAGGCCAAGAAGATCATCAAGGACTTCAGCCACCCCTCGCATTGGCCTGTTCACATGCTACCATCTAGATGGCGGAGTTCAGGTGCATCAAAGCTGGGACCGATAGACTGAAAAACAGCTTCCATCTCCAGGCCATCAGACTGTTATTAAACTGGACTCCGCCCAGTACCCTGCCCTGAACCTTAGTCACTGTTACTAGCTGGCAACCACCTAGTACTCTACCCTGCATCTTAGAGACTGCTGCCCTATGTACATAGTCATTGAACACTGGTCAGGTTACTTTAGTGATGTTTACATACTGTTTTACCCACTTCATATGTATATACTGTGTACTAGTCATGACTCATCCTACATAACTACTGCTGTACACACCTTTTCTATTCATATACTGTCCATACAGTTGAGACACACCATACTGTCAGTCTCAACCTTTAAGTCTTTACTGAAGACTCATCTCTTCAGTGGGTCATATGATTGAGTGTAGTCTGGCCCAGGAGTGTGAAGGTGAATGAAAAGGCTCTGGAGCAACGAACCGCCCTTGCTGTCTCTGCCTGGCCGGTTCCCCTCTTTCCACTGGGATTCTCTGCCTCTAACCCTATTACAGGGGCTGAGTCACTGGCTTACTAAGGCTCTTTCATACCGTCCCTAGGAGGGGTGTGTCACTTGAGTGTGTTGAGTCACTGATGTGATCTTCCTGTCTGGGTTGGCGCCCCCCCTTGGGTTGTGCCGTGGCGGAGATCTTTGTGGGCTTTACTCTGCCTTGTCTCAGGATGGTAAGTTGGTGGTTGAAGATATCCCTCTAGTGGTGTGGGGGCTGTGCTTTGGCAAAGTGGGTGGGGTTACATCCTTCCTGTTTGGGCCTGTCTGGGGGTGTCCTCGGATGGGGCCACAGTGTCTCCTGACCCCTCCTGTCTCAGCCTCCAGTATTTATGCTGCAGTAGTTTATGTGTCGGGGGGCTAGGGTCAGTTTGTTATATCTTGAGTACTTCTCCTGTCCGGTGTCCTGTGTCCTGTGTGAATTTAAGTATGCTCTCTCCAATTCTCTCTTTCTCTCTTTTCTTTCTCTCTCTCGGAGGACCTGAGCCCTAGGACCATGCCTCAGGACTACCTGACATAATGACTCCTTGCTGTCCCCAGTCTACCTGGCCATGCTGCTGCTCCAGTTTCAACTGCTCTGCCTGTGATTATTCTGCCTGTGATTATTATTATTTGACCATGATGGTCATTTATGAACATTTGAACATCTTGACCATGTTCTGTTATAATCTCCACCCGGCACAGCCAGAAGAGGACTGGTCACCCCACATAGCCTGGTTCCTCTCTAGATTTCTTCCTAGGTTTTGGCCTTTCTAGGGAGTTTTTCCTAGCCACCGTGCTTCTACACCTGAATTGCTTGCTGTTTGGGGTTTTAGGCTGGGTTTCTGTACAGCACTTTGAGATATCAACTGATGTACGAAGGGCTATATAAATACATTTGATTTGATTTTGATTTGATTTACTGTCTATACACACATTACTCGTTCTGATATTTCTTAATAACATTCTTTTTACTTTTTGGATAATGTGTGAATTGTTTTGCATTGCTAGCCTCTCCCCTATTTGACCTAGATAGTTTGTGTGTACAGTATGTATTGATATGTAGGCTACGTGTGTCATTTTTAAATTGATGTAGTTCTGTCCTTGAGCTGTTCTTGTCTATTAATGTTCTGTATTATGTCATGTTTCATGTTGTGTGGGGACCCCAGGAAGAGTAGCTTTCGCAACAGCTAATGGGGATCCTTATAAAATACCAAATACCAATTAGCTTCATTTCTTAGAGACCCAATTATATTTAAACAAAATAATGTTTCAGAAATCTGAATCTTATCTCTTTCTAACCACAAGAACGATCTCAGCACAATCTGAGACGGTGGGTGTCAAAATCCTCTTAATTGTGCTCTTTGAGGTGGAACAACCCATAGAGAACAATAAAGACATTTTCCTTTGCAACGGTGTTAGAACCTGCTTGCAGACTCTGCAGAAGGGAACTTAACTGACCACAATAGCTAGAACAATAGGGAACATGGTCTATCAAAATGTTTGCGCAAAGTTAACTTCATAATGGTGGCCAATGAATTGATACACATCTATTACGAGTTATTAGAACAGTTCATCAGTTCATATTATTTTAGTCCCTTCGAGAGAATAATGGGGCCAAAGGGCCACCTTTGAACATTGTTGTTGAGAAACATTTGGATCATTTTTTACATTGATAGTTTTAAAATAGATGATAAAAAAAAACAAAAGGCCATATTAAACCAAAACAGACTGCAGGCCTCACCAAGCAGAAACACAATATTTTGGGACAATCACTTTTGAATGATGGGAGAGAAAAAAAAAACACATCACAGAGCTGCTAGTTGAGATGACCAGGCTGTTGCAGACGGATGCTATTGAAAATCTGTGACCATCATCCAAGTCTGTCCCCGCCATCAACTGCGGCAAGAAGCGAAAGAAGAGAAACGAGAGTGACAGAGGGAGTCAGGTAATTGCTGCTCAGAGGGACACAATGAGGGCACTTGTGTGTCGAGAGACATATTCAGATGCTTCTCAGCATATCAGTCCAGATCATTTCCTTCAAGCAGCTGATGGGGGGTTATATAACGCTACCCTGACCTCATCCACACCTCCTCCAGACCCTGTTGCCTAACAACACCGTTGTGTAACCTGTGAAAAGTGAATAATTCTAGCTACATTTCGGTGCAGACAGTCGACTGTGTTACTGCTGTAGCCACTTTTGATCACGCTGTGTAGCGAGTCTGGGGACAACACGTCTTGTAATATATGTAGGGTGGGTTTGCATTGGCAGGATATCTGAGGGTTAAAATACTGCCACGTGGATCTTGTTCTGTACACATTTCTCTGTCTGGGAAGCTCATAATACTAATATGATATATTGATGTGTTGGAAAATAGACCTGAGTGAGAAGAATGGAGACCGCGCATCACTTAGCACCCTAATGAGAGGCAAACTCCACATTACATATCCCTGAAGTGCCATATACTGTGGTTCAGTAATTTTGCCATCTGTTGACAACATTTACAAGGTGGGTAATTTGTCATTCGAAACAGCAGGACTAAAATTAACACGTTTATTTATGATCCTGAGTGCGTTCACGCAATGTAAATATCATTGGTCATATCAGACTAGGCTGAGTAGCAAGACTTGTGGAAAGTGAGTTAAAATTATATTTCTTCAGCTCTTTCCAACAGTATTGACAACACTATTCTAAACTGTGAAAAAATGTAATGTAGCTATTTAGATTAGGAGGCAATTATTTTATTTATTTATTTAGAGAACTGGTTTATTAATGAGTTTGGAAGGGGTAAGTTGTACTTTTTTCCAACCAGGCACAGCTCTTGAAATTGCAGTTGGAGAAGCATGATGGAACAATATTTTCACTTTTCCCAAAATATAGCAGAGAAAAGGTCATTGGAATATTACACCTAATATTGGATGTGTGAGATCTGAGGCGCAAAATGACTGTAGCAGGAAAAAACTATACAATGCGTCTCTATGGGCATTTGGAATTCTTCACACCGCCGAAAGTGTCTACTAAGTTATGGAATCAGTCCCAAATGGTATAGTCCTGCAGGAGCAGAGTCTCATTTTGTATGTATAACTTTGAAAAGGTCAGGCACAGACCAGAAGTGGCACTGCAAACTCTTCTGAACCGTCAGCCAGGAGACGGTTGGACTGCGCTGAGAAAGAAGTAAGTGCTACCCTGTCATTCTTACATGGCCCTGGGACACAATTCAATGAACAATTAAGTGTGTGTGTATTTGTGTGTGTGATCCATCTGACTCAGAAAGCTATGTAGACGTTCTCCATGCTGTATTCTCATTGGCCCAAAGAATTACACCCATCCAACTGGAAGTTCCCAAAAATTGTCAATGTCTCGAGCCACCCAAGCCATAGACTGTTCTCTCTGCAATCGCACGGCAAGCTATACCAATGCACCAAGTCTGGAACAACCTGGGACCTGAAAAGCTTCTTGCCTCAAGCCATAAGACATCTGAACAAAACTGCTAGATAGCTAATCAAATGGCTCCCCAGACTACCTGAATTTACCCTTTTTGCACTAACTCTCTTGCACTGACTTTATGCACACACACTGGACTCTAACCCCACACTCACGCATACTTACACTTACGCATACCCACACTCACACACACACACACACACACACACACACACACACACACACACACACACACACACACACACACACACACACACACACACACACACACACACACACACACACACACACACACACACACACACACACACACACACACACACACACACACACACACACACACACACACACACACACACACACACACACACACACACACACACACATAACATGCACACACATGCATACTGACGACACACACACGATCACCACATACGCTACTGCTTCCTATATATAGCCATGTTGTTTTCTACTTCCTATATATAGCCATGTTGTTTTCTACTTCCTATATATAGCCATGTTGTTTTCTACTTCCTATATATAGCCATGTTGTTTTCTACTTCCTATATATAGCCATGTTGTTTTCTACTTCCTATATATAGCCATGTTGTTTTCTACTTCCTATATATAGCCATGTTACTTTCTACTCCCTCTATATAGCCATTATTTTTTATCCATTATTCACCGTGTATTCTGCCCTACCAAGCAAAAGGGCAGCAACTGCTCGTTGAGTGTAACTGAGAAAAATGGATTTCAAGTTTTTTCATTGTTCAGCCAAAAGAGTTGCAAGCAGATCACTGGAAATGTGATTATCTGTTGTCTTACGATGAGGTAATGTTTTATTCATATTGACCCTGATATCTACCCTTTACGGCAGTTACTGCCTTTTGCTTGGTGCACCTACAGTTTTTTACATGGCTGTCAGTTTCATATAGCTTTATACTTGTATCAGCAAATAACAATGAATAATACTAAGGTAAACCATAGACGCTGAATCCCAAAGCTTGGTCAAACCAAGGTAAAAGGCAGTAACTGACGTGGGTGATGGTACTTATTGCTTTTTTCCCTTGGTTTTACTGTAACGTTTTGCAGTGACTGCTAACATGACCTCCCATTTTCTCCACGACACAACACAATGGAGGCAGGATATTTTGTGCACACGATAAAGCACGTATCTAATGTATCAAGAATGGCACGAACAAATGTTTTACCAAAGGCGCAGTTACTGCTCTTTCGCTTGGTAGCGCAGTATTTATTCCTCATGTCACCTTTTCTATGCACATTTGCAATCTCATCTTTAACTCGGCATTGTTGTAAAAGGACCCATAAGTCAGCATTTCACTGTTAGTCTAGACCTGTTGTCTACGTGACAAATACAATTCGATTTGAATGAATGACATGAGTGTCACCCGTCCTATTACCAGATGTATCACAGAAACAGCCTATAAAGCCGGTACAGTAGCCTACACAGTACGTCACCCTTTGACACAATGTTGAACTTTGAAAAGTATTTCCCAGGTTAATTGCTGCATCAGCTTCCTGGTAATAATGTGTCCCACATGTCCAAAGGGGACTGGTAGGTGCAAAGGTTTGGGTAAGCGGTGATGTAAGACCTAGTGATTGTTTGGGTTCGTAATGCACCATCGGGGACACATCGTCACACATTTGGACTAATGCACAACTTTGTAGTTTGCACAGCGTCCGCTACTGTACGTTATTCCGCTAGATTTGTTCCTGCCTTCGTTACAGTTGTGTAATGTATTTCTGTCACATCGCAGATGTCTGGTGACAGATAAACCCAAGCCAAATAGAAGTTGGCTGTGATGAAAGCGAGGCATATCTGCCAGGGAGGTTAAGCCTTTCATAAATTGAAATTTAACTGAGAAGATAAGTCTCTTTTTTTTGTATGCGGGATAAGCAGTGCAGTGGGCTTTTTATCATTCTTCATAAAACTGTCGTAAGGCTCAAATTCCTTGAATGGGACGTGACATATGGCGTGCACATAAACGCTCACACGTAAACGGAAGATGTTCACAGGATGAAGATGCTTTCATTGAATGCTGCACAAGGTATTCTGACAAAACCATTTTTTAGAAGGATGGAGCAACTAAAAGAGATGATTGAGGAAAAAAACATGTAACCTAGTTATTGTCAACACATTAACACGGCATCTGGTCACTAAGCCTGATGAAACACGGTGTCTGTGCTGGCCTTCAGTAACACCGAGGTCAAAGAGAATAATACATGAGTTCAAATGAAATCAATCATCTCGGAGGTGGACTTAATTGCAATTACGTGTAAACAGCGTTTTATCCACTTCTGTGAGGGAAATGTTTTTATTCATGAGTGGGCCGATATTCAAAGGCGTGGAGCGTCTGGCTATCTTTAAATCAATCATGTATGTTTAACGCCTTTCAAAGCTTTAGTCAATTAATTGAATTGCATTAACCATCAAAGTTTAGCACTCTCAAAGAGATTAATTGACATTTTTGGTTATTTTGTGTTACCAAATTTCTAATCACAGTTCTCTCCGTGGGTTTGTGAAGACAAAATTACGCCATGCTGTGCATGCATTTTATATATTTTTTTTATCAAAGGAAAGAGTGTATCTAGATTCAAAAATATTCCAACTGAAAAAGTTTCTTAACTCAACAGTATTTTCACAAAACAGACATATTTTCATGAGAAAATGCAAAGCTGAGCACATCATACCTTATTTCCCATACTCTCAAGGGCTAATTCCACCCTCCCCCATCCATTCTATTGACTTTTCTGTAAGCCAGTTGATTTAATGATCGTTTGAAGGATTTCCCTGGAGTCTTGAGCTTAGCATTTCAACCACAAAGTCTTCTACAGTACCTGGCTAATATCAATCAATCGCGGGTCAAAAACATGGCTGTTTACAAATGAGATTCAGCAGTAGCTGTTTTTCACTTGTTAAATGTTGTTCAAGTAAAGCAGATGTAAAATATATTTGAAAATGTTCTTCCTCTATTTGAATTTTTCATGGGCGATGTCAGTGTGAGAGGAGCTCCTTAGCAGTGTGTATTATGGATGCCGTCAGAACTGTCTATATGGAAATTATCACGTCTGATTGTCTCCTCTATGAAGTTAGATATCTGAATCTCTTGACAGGGGATTCATCTTTTATATTTCAGCTTCAATATCTCCTTTTACAACTTATGTAACATGAGGTTGAACTATACAGCAAGTTGGGATATTTTCTGAACTTTTTATTCACTTTCATCTGATTATTTTGGGCTTGTTGCTACAGATAGGGGGAAAAGACTTCGTCCTCACATCTTATGTAAAGCATGACACATTTCTAACTTTTGTTTTATCCAATGTCAGCTCTCCTAACAGTAAAGGCTGATATATTTTGGTTTCATAAGAGCGAGGAGTCATAGGAACAATAATAATCCGCTGTGCTTGCATTACAGTATGATACAAAACAGGCTTCCAAAAGGGTCCTTCGGCTGTGCCCATAGGATAAACCTTTTTTGTTCCAAGTAGAACCCTTTTGGGTTCCATGTAGAACCCTCTGTTCTACACGGAACCCAAAAGTGTTCTGCCTGGAACAAAAAGGGGGTTTAACCTGTATCAAAAAAGGGTTGTCCTATGTGGTTGGCCGAAAGACCACTTTAGGTTCTAGACAGCACCTGTGTATGGATAACAACTGGATCGTTGGTGGAATTTTGTTTTTTACAATGGCATGTATGACTGTTATATGAGTCATCGTATTTGTTGTCGACCAGTGGTTGTTGTTTTGTTGTGACTGTCGCATCATGCACAATCGTTATTCAAATAAGTTATGTAAAATCTCAGCGGAGATTACGTAGTCACTTACAGGCCTAACACACATTATTAGCCTGAAGGAAAACACTGACACATCACTGTACATGGGCTGAACTCAAAGCCACATTTCATTAGTACCAACATCCCACTGTGAATGCTTTACAGACGTCAAAACTGCTAGGAGATTCTAAGAGGCAGGCAGGTACGGCACAAATTAAATTGATGTTCCAACTGTGGAGCAGCTGTCAAGAGCCGCCAGCTACCTGGTTACGAACCGTCTGTCCGTTAGGAGCGACTTATGACTTGACTCGACTCCCGGGCATGATAAACGGCTTGCGGCGCTTTGGTTGTAAAATCATAACTTGTCTCACGGGCACTTAAGGAACACAAGTGTACCTCGAGAAGACCCAGACGGTTGTCATGCAGGTGAAAAATGACAGGAAACATGCTTGCCGTTACTGAACGATCAGCAGGGAGGCCTCTCCACTTCAGAGAAATGAATACTTGACCCACCGCTGCATGTTGAGATATGGGTTTGGAGCTTCTTTTGGACAGATGGCAAAAGGTACATAGAAGGTCTGGATGTTTGATGGAGAAAATCAATGGAGGCATTGGTGTTACAATGAATGAAAGACTTGTCTTTATAATCAAAGTGATATGGCATCTCTATTCTCATTGGCCTGTCCCTTTGTCCAATCAGATTCTCTGCATTCTCTGTGTTCTTTCAGGAAGATTGGTCCCACTTAACAGTAACTATCCCTAATGGTAGTTCCATAGGTTCAATAGGTACACATTGTTACATAGTACATACAATTGCGAAACCTGAAAGGTCCACGCGTATTAACACAAACTGCAAATGGTTCTGAGATACATTTTCTATTTGACTCGCTTTTGCAAGCGCTTTTGAGCGCATTTGGAGCTGCTGTCGACATGAAAAGAACAATGAGCATGTATCAAATCCCAGAGAGGATAATTAATTTTGAAGAACTCAGTTTTATCGAGCCAGGTTAGTTGTGCGAGCATGAAATCAATATGACGTGTAAAACAAAAATAAATGAGTTTTTCTTTTGTTCTCTATGAACAATCATTTCAAATTAATTGGGTTGCAGAATGTCTCCTTTAAAGCAATGGTCCAGATCTGATCCGAGCAGTTTTATATAATGCATTTCGCGCTCTCTGGATTTAAAACAATTTACTGCCAGGGTTAACCAGGCTAATGACATATTCATCTTCTGCAGGCAACGACTTTGTACTCCCTCCATCTAAATTAGTTTTCCTTTGTTTTCATAGACATCCACAAAGCACTTTCTGTTCTATATTGTGTTTTGTACCAATGAGCTTGGCATAGCCTGTATGCAACGTGGGGCATGGGATGGAGGGAGGGGGAGAGGGATGAATGCCAATCTGATAAAAAAACAAAGCCTTGTCTTTACCCCTTCTTTCCAAGGTGTCCGTGGATAATGTCTTAATGCAGGCAGCAGCAGTGGTGCACGATGTCCCAGAGTGCCCCCACAGCAGCTCCATCTGCATGCCAGTGTTTCTCCCAAGACTATTTATTTCAGGACTCCCCAGCTCTCATTGATTCTCTGTTGCCACATCCAATTTAGCCCGAGTCTTGGAAGACAACAGGGGCTACATAATCACTCCAGGCGATGGGAACGGACATCAGTAGCCTTGCCAGTTACCGTTGAGAAATCAGATGTAGCCTAGGCTGACCCAGTACCTTCTCGAAAGCAGGTTGCACGTTTGAGTGGTACTGAGTGCACATGCATCAGTCCATATAGTGCAAATAATCAAAGCCCTTGATTAGAAAAAGAGTGTGAGTTCTGCCTGAAAACTATTGACTTTCTTATCTGAGATTCAAGTAAGGCGTGGCCTTGCAACAAAGATTCAAAACACTATAGCTCTGGAAAAGCATGAAATATAACATTATTTAACTTTTTTCTGTGTGACTAAATGCTAAATGATTCCTAACTCTCCAAATCGATGACAACAAACAGAGTGTGTGATAATACAAGGTAAGGACGGCAACATTGTCCCCTTGACAATATGAGCAAAGTAGGAAAAAATAGATGGCCAGACAGGGAATCACCTCCAACTGTGGAAAAGCAGATTGACAACGAGTGGTGAAGCTTAGGGGGACTGAGCGGAGATGAGGGACACATTGTGGTTGAGGAACTGACAGGTGAGAAGGATCCTGTATCACCTGCCCCAGATGGCAAGGTGACAATGTCACAAGACTCTCTGCCAAAACTTTAGCATCAACACCTGGAAGGTGTTTGCTGTACTACAGGGCTCTCCAACCCTGTTCCTGGAGAGCTATCTTCCTGTAGGTTGTTGCTCCAAACTCCAGTTGGAACTATTCATTTTATCAACCAGCTCATTTTTAGAATCAGATTGGCGTGAGAGTGAAAACCTACAGGATGCTAGCTCTCCAGGAACGAGGTTGGAGAGACCTGCTGTACTTTGTTATATTATACTGTGTTATATACTGTCTGTATCTGTACTGTCTTGCACCCATCCCACATCATCACCGGCACCAAAACCAGTTATTGTCAACCACTGTTGATTGTCAATTACATTATTGTCTGTCTGTTTCTATCTTCTGTTATTTTGTAGAATTGGATTGGTGACAAACCTATTTATAGTCTGATCTAATTTCTCTCGTACCTAATTGCTTTCATACCGATGTCTTCCGTCTGCATCAGTGTCTTATAAAGTGGAATAATTCAGCCACTGCTTCAACCAGTCTTAGCTCGAATATTATCAACATCTGTTGACACATCTGCTCGCAGTGTAACAAAGCCCAATTCAGGGGGCCAGCAAGAAGATTTTTCTTAAATGTAAATGGGGTTGTGTGTGCTTGCTTCCCCGCTGTGATTGTTTTGAAAGCAAGCTCTGATATCAGTGCGGAAACTGCCACAACAAAGACATCTCCTCTAATAGGCTTCTCATTGTAGCCTGATAAAACTATTCAGAAGTAGAACATCACACCACCTTGCACTGTGTTTTGTATTTTATGGCATCTAGTGTTATTTACACCATATATACAAAAATATGTGGACACCCATTCATATTAGTGGATTCGGCTATTTCAGCCACACCCATTGCTGACAGGTGTATACAATTGAGCGCACCGCCATGCAATCTCCATAGACAAACACTGGCGATAGAATGGCCTTACTGAAGAGCTCAGTGACTTTCAATGTGACACAGTCATCGAATGCCACCTTTCCAACAAGTCAGTTCGTCAAATTTCTGTCCTGCTAGAGCTGCCCTGGTCAACTGTAAGTGATGCTATTGTGACGAGGAAACGTCTAGGAGCAACAACAGCACAGCCGCAAAGTGATAGGAAACACAAGCTCACAGAATGTGTGCACTTTGTTGCAACACTCACTACCGATTTCCAAACTGCTTCTGGAAGCAACGTCAGCACAAGAACTGTTCGTCGGGAGCTTAATTAAATTACCTCAACCCCATGGAACATCTTTGGCATTAATTGGAATGACGACTGCGAGTCAGGCCTAATCGCCCAACATCAATCGCCCCAACACCCAACCTCACTAATGCTCTTGAGGCTGAACGGAAGCAAGTCCTCACTGCAATGTTCCAACATCTAGTGGAAAGCCTTCCCAGAAGAATGGAGGCTGTTATACTGTAGCAGCAAAGGGAGACCACCTCAATATTAATACCCATGATTTTAGAGTGAGCTGTTCGATGGGCAGGTGTCCACACACTTTTGGTCATTAGGTGTAGGTCTTCAAGCTTCATAGAATCTGATCTGAAAACCATTGGTAAGGGGTATGGGAACATTATTTGTATTCTATACACTCGCTTTAGTAATTTGTCATGAGACCACCAGGCACTACCAGGACAGATATTAAGCCCACCATCCCAGATTTCCTTTAATTGAATAAAAACAGGAATGATTGAGTCCACAGATTCAATTAGGCCCAAGGAGTCTAGCAGAGTGTAATCCACTGATGTAAGCCAGTGTCTGAGATTGGCTTCCCCATAATTAGAGATATAATCAGGGCAGGCATGAGGGGTCATAGCCAGTCATGAATCAAACATTAGACTTCACAAGGCTTTCAGCACCCCCTCTGAATCGATTAAGGGTTAGATTTAAAAAGGTAAACCACAAAGAGTTTGTCTTAAGTATACATCACCTTTGTGCTTCCTTTTTATGAAATTGTTTTGTAAGATATAAAAAAAATCAAACATAACAAAACATACACATAGAAACGACATCACACAAACATCATCTACATCACGCCTGCCCAGACCCACAACATCACCTCCCATCTCCATCGACCACATCACTGTCCGCCACGTGGCCTCAATCTGCAACATTTTGTTTCCCTTCGTCGCCCACGCACTTTCAACATTAGATTTTTTATTTTATTTATTAATTGAATCTTTATTTAATAAGCAGTTCGACACATACAACAACACAGAGTTACACATTGAATAAACAAACATATAGTCAATAATACAGTAGAAAAAACTCTATATGTCACGTTCTGACCTTAGTTCTTTTGTTATGTCTTTGTTGAAGTATGGTCAAGGCGTGAGTTGGGTGGGTTGTCTATGTTTGTTTTTCTATGAGTTGGTATTTCTGTGTTTGGCCTGGTATGGTTCTCAATCACAGGCAGCTGTCAATCGTTGTCCCTGATTGAGAACCATACTTAGGCAGCCTGTTTTCACCTTTGATTTGTGGGTGATTATTTTCTGTTTTGTGTTGTTACCAGACAGAACTGTTTCGGTTTAATTTCATTCTCTTGTTGGTTTAGTATTTTAGTGTTCTAATATTCTATTAAAGAATATGAATACTTACCACGCTGTGCATTGGTCCTCACCTTCTTCCACCACAGACAACTGTTACAATATACAGTGTGTGCAAATGAGGTAAGATAAGGGAGGTAAGGCAATAAATAGGCCATGGTGGTGAAGTAATTACAATATACCAATTAAACACTGGAGTGAATGATGTGCAGAAGATGAATGTGCAAGTAGAGATACTGGGGTGCAAAGGAGCAAGATAAATAAATAGTATAGAGTATGGGATGAGGTAGTGGATGTGCTATTTACAGGTGCAGTACAGTGAACTGCTCTGACAGCTGGTGCTTAAAGCTAGTGAGGGAGATATGAGTCTCCAGCTTCAGTGAGTTTATTTTTTTGCAGTTTGTTCCAGTCATTGGCAGCAGCGAACTGGAAGGGAAAGTGGCCAAAGGAAGAATTGGCTTTGGGGATGACGGTTGGTGGTCGGATGGTCGGTAATCTGTTAACTTGGCTTTTGAAGACCTTAGAAAGGCAGGGTAGGATAGATATAGGTCTGTAGCAGTTTGGGTCTAGTGTCACCCCCTTTGAAGAGGGGGATGATCGCGGCAGCTTTCCAATTTGTGGTAATCTCAGACGATACGAAAGAGGTTGAACAGGCTAGTAATAAGGTTTGCAACAATTTTGGCAGATAATTTTAGAAAGAGATAATGATTATTTTACCTTTCCATTGTGTTCACGGTGGAGAATTGATTGATTTCCAGTTTTTCAGATGAATTAAAAGTACATTTACGTTGTGATATTTCGCCCCTAACTTTTGGGCTTCATAACATTCCCAGAAGGCATTGATATTGAGTCATTGTTAGTTTTACACTTAAGAAATGGCTCTGCCGTTGTGCTCTAGAATTTCTGAAGTTTGTCTCTTGTATAATAAATTATATATGTTAGTTTATACTGCATCAAGTGTACATTTTCATTTATCTGTAATTTCATTAGTTATGTTCCAACATTCCCTCCATCTTGTACCAATATCAGTTATTTTTAAGTCTTGGTTCCAATAGTTTATATTTTTTCTAAGAGATTGTCAGTTGGATAGGCTCTCTGTTTTGTATAGCTTACCGATCATATCAATATCCTTTACTGACTCAAATAGGATTCACTTCAAGAGTGCGCTGTCTTAAATATGAACACCCTGTATTTGGGGATTAGATTTGTATTATTCCATTCAATTTGGTATGAGAACGTCAGCCGCTATCTGCAAATGCAGGGTGTCTGTGAAAAGTTGAGTATGTTAGCTATTGATCTGTGCATTAAAATCTTTGGTGTGACTTACTACCACATATGGGCATATGAATGTATTAGGGCAGGCTGAGCTGATGACCTAATTTCAAGATGGCTGCTACCTACATTCTGGTTAGTGTTGTGAAGCAGAAATGAAATAAACACTGAATACGTTGAAACACACCGAAAGCCGGGACTCCACAGATCATGAGGGTGTCTTATTTGTCTGCCTGTGACCTACCATTATTGATCACCAGCCCAGAGAGTCAAAAAGTTTATTTTACACAATGTTTTCACCAAACAACATCTTGTAAGGTTCGATTTGGTCTGTTTGAGCTATAGCTACATGAGGGGTAGGAAATTGGTAGGAACAAATTTAACCTATTGCCAATGTTATGATGTATGGCTTAATGGCAACATCGAATGTCCAACATCGAGTGACTATCTTTGTGCAACAAAAAAATGACATTGAATGGTTATGTGCTGTAGGCATCCATTACGGGGATTGGCTATTATGCTACCTTGACAGTCTTGTAGCCGATGAGATACGCTTTTCAGGGATATGCTGTTTACCTGGGTGGGACAAAACAAGGCCTAGAATATTTTATGCGTAATGCGAACTATGTCTACCTGGCTCAGACGAGACTCACTGAGCAAGCTACATTGTAAACTCCTGATTCTGCCTCCTCAACGCTCCTCTCCTCCCTTTCTGCATCCTTTGACTCTCTATGTCCCCTATCTTCCAGGCCGGCTCGGTCCTCCCCTCCCGCTCCGTGGCTTGACGACTCATTGCGAGCTCACAGAACAGGGCTCCGGGCAGCCGAGCGGAAATGGAGGAAAACTCGCCTCCCTGCGGACCTGGCATCCTTTCGCTCCCTCTCTACATTTTCCTCCTCTGTCTCTGCTGCTAAAACCACTTTCTACCACTCTAAATTTCAAGCATCTGCCTCTAACCCTAGGAAGCTCTTTGCCACCTTCTCCTCCCTCCTGAATCCTCCTCCCCCTCCCCCCTCCTCCCTCTCTGCAGATGACTTCGTCAACCATTTTGAAAAGAAGGTCGACGACATCCGATCCTCGTTTGCTAAGTCAAACGACACTGCTGGTTCTGCTCACACTGCCCTACCCTGTGCTCTGACCTCTTTCTCCCATCTCTCTCCAGATGAAATCTCGCGTCTTGTGACGGCCGGCCGCCCAACAACCTGCCCGCTCGACCCTATCCCCTCCTCTCTTCTCCAGACCATTTCCGGAGACCTTCTCCCTTACCTCACCTCGCTCATCAACTTATCCCTGACCGCTGGCTACGTCCCTTCCGTCTTCAAGAGAGCGAGAGTTGCACCCCTTCTGAAAAAACCTACACTCGATCCCTCCGATGTTAACAACTACAGACCAGTATCCCTTCTTTCTTTTCTCTCAAACTCTTGAACGTGCCGTCCTTGGTCAGCTCTCCCGCTATCTCTCTCAGAATGACCTTCTTGATCCAAATCAGTCAGGTTTCAAGACTAGTCATTCAACTGAGACTGCTCTTCTCTGTATCACGGAGGCGCTCCGCACCGCTAAAGCTAACTCTCTCTCCTCTGCTCTCATCCTTCTAGACCTATCGGCTGCCTTCGATACTGTGAACCATCAGATCCTCCTCTCCACCCTCTCCGAGTTGGGCATCTCTGGCGCGGCCCACGCTTGGATTGCGTCCTACCTGACAGGTCGCTCCTACCAGGTGGCGTGGCGAGAATCTGTCTCCTCACCACGCGCTCTCACCACTGGTGTCCCCCAGGGCTCTGTTCTAGGCCCTCTCCTATTCTCGCTATACACCAAGTCACTTGGCTCTGTCATAACCTCACATGGTCTCTCCTATCATTGCTATGCAGACGACACACAATTAATCTTCTCCTTTCCCCCTTCTGATGACCAGGTGGCGAATCGCATCTCTGCATGTCTGGCAGACATATCAGTGTGGATGACGGATCACCACCTCAAGCTGAACTTCGGCAAGACGGAGCTGCTCTTCCTCCCGGGGAAGGACTGCCCGTTCCATGATCTCGCCATCACGGTTGACAACTCCATTGTGTCCTCCTCCCAGAGCGCTAAGAACCTTGGCGTGATCCTGGACAACACCCTGTCGTTCTCAACTAACATCAAGGCGGTGGCCCGTTCCTGTAGGTTCATGCTCTACAACATCCGCAGAGTACGACCCTGCCTCACACAGGAAGCGGCTCAGGTCCTAATCCAGGCACTTGTCATCTCCCGTCTGGATTACTGCAACTCGCTGTTGGCTGGGCTCCCTGCCTGTGCCATTAAACCCCTACAACTCATCCAGAACGCCGCAGCCCGTCTAGTGTTCAACCTTCCCAAGTTCTCTCACGTCACCCCGCTCCTCCGCTCTCTCCACTGGCTTCCAGTTGAAGCTCGCATACGCTACAAGACCATGGTGCTTGCCTACGGAGCTGTGAGGGGAACGGCACCTCAGTACCTCCAGGCTCTGATCAGGCCCTACACCCAAATAAGGGCACTGCGTTCATCCACCTCTGGCCTGCTCGTCTCCCTACCACTGAGGAAGTACAGTTCCCGCTCAGCCCAGTCAAAACTGTTCGCTGCTCTGGCTCCCCAATGGTGGAACAAACTCCCTCACGACGCCAGGACAGCGGAGTCAATCACCACCTTCCGGAGACACCTGAAACCCCACCTCTTTAAGGAATACTTAGGATAGGATAAAGTAATCCTTCTCACCCCCCTTAAAATATTTAGATGCACTATTGTAAAGTGGCTGTTCCACTGGATGTCATAAGGTGAATGCACCAATTTGTAAGTCGCTCTGGATAAGAGCGTCTGCTAAATGACTTAAATGTAATGTAAATGACTTAAATGTAAACAGATTTAATCGAGTTAGCATGAAAGATGGCTTCTCAAAGGGATAAAAAAACGAAGAATATCGTACAGGAAGATAAAAATAAGGCCCGATTTGAATAAGTATATCGACAGAAGCTTTGAATGAAATACTGATCTGACTCGGATCAGGGGAGCGATTTGGACAACGAGATTTTCGACTTGGCAGACGAACATTGCTTTCTAGAAGGATTGGATTCACCTTTTAGAACAAGTAAATTATTTTCATTACTTCATATAGCCAATTTACTATATGTATTTTGTTTTTTATAAGTTGTCTGTTTTTTTGTGCTTTCGTAATGCCAGTTTGCTTCTTGTTTCCTGGCAGAGTCTTTGAAGCGTTCCCTATCATGACATGCACAAGCTACGGTGTAAGTGAAATCTAATCATCTACATCCCAGGTGAAACGAACATTATTTGTAAATAGTTCAGCTTATTTCTGTCTTTGCACCTTTCTTTTAGTGAAGGACACGTGTATAACCAAGTTTGTGTTTGATAAGATATATATATTTTTTTTTTCACGTATATCTGTTGCTTTTATATTGTTTTTGTGAACTGTTCATTTGTATGTGGGACCAATACATTGGATATGCCTAGGCCAAATGTTCAGGCACTTTGGAGAGGTTGAAAAAACACCTGGATTTCCCCTGTATCTCCCCCGACACCTCCACAATGTTTGAGAGTGGTTGTTGTAGAAATGTAATTTTTATCGTGCATAATAACTTAAGCATATCTAGTGTGCAAAAACAGTGCAATTACCACATTCAGACACAAAAAGTTGGAAATTTCACCTAGATATGCCTAACATGATGACTGCGGTGTACAACATAGAAGCTTATCAGATTCTGATCATCTTACTATGCTTCTTCACCCGAGACTGACCCCCAATTTTTTAACCCTGTAACAGAACAAAAGTTTTGCAAGTTTTACATCACAGATATGTATCACTCATTGCATGCCCATATTTGAACCTGATTTGGTTCCTTTAAATGACATTGGTTTAGACTCACCCAGCCATATGTTAGTCAATCAGGAGATTAAGAGTTGACTCCCATTTTGGGTTGCGCTCAGCCTTCTCTCTTTCTTTTGGATCAACACACAGTTGAGTTTTTCAAGACCAATTCATCTGGGTCATGGCACCAAGTGCAGCTGATGCTACTCTTCAATAACACAGACCCCAAAGCAAATCAGGAGGAGAAAAATAGGTTTATTTAAAGAGGACAAATCCTAGATGTTATGCTGAGAGGTAGATGTTCATTCTCCCCTGTCCTCAGTGATTCTCTCCACAGAACAAAGGGACAGGATGTAGTTTTATAACCCAGCCCTAGCCTGTGGTTGACCAATTCCTTGCAATAAAACTGGGCCAATGGTCAAATAACAAGTATCCTATTTCAGGCTCAATGTGTAAACAATTTGGACCAATGAGAACTTATCATGTAGCTATGAGTCCCGGGCTGAAATTCCTCCAAGGAAAACCCCTATTTCCATTGATCGATAGTAATCTATTGACTTTCAGTCCTCTTGACCTTTAGTACTCTATTGATGTCACGACTTCCACCAAAGGTGATTCCTCTCCTCGTTCAGGCGGTGGTCGGCGCCGCCGGCCTACTAGCCATCACCGATCCATTTTTCTTTTTCCGTTTGTTGTCTTTGGTTCAGTCACACCTGGTTTTCATTTGCTTTAATTTCTGTGTATATTTATCCCTGTTTCCCGCTTGGGTTTGTGCGGGATTATTTTTCATGTTGCTCGTTGAGGTTTTTCTCAGTTTATTCACTTGTGTTGTAGGATAAGTAAGGAGATTTTTTTTTTCTCCTCACTCTGTTAGTGACTGTGTTCCTATGTCTTGGGCGTTTATTGGTGTCATGTTTTGTCTTATATTGTCTTGTCATTTTGCTTTTCCTTCTGTTCGTTTTCCCCCTGCTGGTCTTTTTAGGTTCGTTCCCCTTTTTCTCTCTCCCTCCCTCTCTCTCTTCTCTCTATCGTTCCTGCTCCCAGCTGTTCCTATTCCCCTAATCAATCATTTAGTCTTCCCACACCTGTTCCCTATCTTTTCCCCTGATTAGAGTCCCTATTTCTCCCCTTGTTTTCCGTTTCTGCCCTGTCGGATCCTTGTATATTGTTCACCGTGCTGTGTCTTTGTATCGCCCTGTCGTGTCGTGTTTCCCTCAGATGCTGCGTGGTGAGCAGGTGTCTGAGTCTGCTATGGTCAAGTGCCTTCCCGAGGCAACCTGCAGTTTATTATCGAGTCTCCAGTCAGTTCTCGTGATTACGAGTGGAATTGTTTTTTATGCTTTATTTACCGCTCCGATTTGTCTAGGAGTATTGCTATTTCCTTTAACTGGATTAAAGACTCTGTTTTCGCCAAGTCGCTTTTGGGTCCTCATTCACCTGCATAACAATTGGTATTGTACCTGACCTGGATGGAATCTACAATCCACAAAAGTAATTATTCATCGTGAGGGCCAATAACAACAACAACTAGTAATGCTGCAAAATCTCACCTTTCTGGTAAAACATTTTTTTGAATTGCTGATGTGTAGTCCCTTGAGGACACAAGCTCAGGTACACAGCGCAAATGACATGAGAAAATGACATTTTATATTATGTATTTCCTACTGAATTAATAAGGTTTGAAATTTCTTATGCTTTTTTTAATATAGTACACTCAAACTATAAAATGACTATGATTTCACCATCCTTATAACTGTAAAATACATATTTGTATGTTTACTGTTAGAGAAAATATGCATTTTCTTAAAGTCTCTCTTGATCAACCTCTGCCCCCATCGCTGTGAATGTCTGACAACTCCAGCTTGGCTTCCTGAACTCATTAGGAGCTGGTCTGTCATCTCTAGCTATGACAGTTTTTATATATATATATATATATATATTTATCTATATATATTGTTACGAATCCCTTTTGGCCCGACAGTCTAGGGGGGATGGTAATGAGACCCGTAACATAACTCATGCAAATTATTATTGTGACAAAGTAAAAGTGTGCACGAAATAACCACGACAACAGAAATCTACCGTCAAACTCTAGGTTTATTTATAAACAGACGGTAATGGGGGGGAGCAGGAAAAGGGGCTGAGCTGGACCCAAGGAAAGAAACAATAAATATACAAAAACACACCCCTAAGCTAGACTAGCCTACTTTAACAACAACTAACTAACTAACCAAAAATACAGTGGGTGGTCTGCCCAGTTCTAACTAGTGTATTTAACAAAGTTCACCTACGGGTAGTGTATGCCCATGGGCGACTTGTCTTGGTTTCCCCCTTTTCCCACCAGCAACAAACACCATAACCAAAACAATACTCACAGGTGATGACAAAGTGCTATGAAGTGCTTTAAACAAAAGAGAGGTTAAGACACAAAGCGAGAGTGAAACACAGAGACCTACAGACATGGCATACAGAGAGATTGAGCTGAGCTCTAGAACAAACAAATGATGGGGTTTTTAAACCATGGGGAAGGAACTGTGATAGGTCAGGAAATAGGAGGTGTGTCTTCTGATTGATGATTGATTGTTGACTGATTGGGGAGTGATGATTTTCACCTGTGAGTGGAGGAGAGAAAAACACACACAGGATACACACACACACAGGATAACTGTATCCGTAACATATATATTTATCTATATATATATTTATCTATTTGTCTATTTATCTATGAATGATTTTAGACCAATCTCTGAGATACAGTGATGAAACCACTCTCTCCTGCATGTTTGTAAAGTAGTGTTCAGACATAAGTTCATGGACAGTCGGGAGAGTGATTTTAAATGGTAGGAGGGACATCCCAGCTTCAAGTGGTTTCAGATTTCACATCCTATGTCAGAGGTTCAGAAAATATGCTACTGTGTCTGTGGGAACCAGGTCTAGAGCTCAATGCAAGCCATTACGATCTACGGTGTCCACAGATTGATTTATAAGCAAACATGTAGGTCAGAAGCACACAGGTCCCCTAAACAGGGGACTTTACGTCGAAGAGGCTTTTAAAGGATTGCTGTAGATCACAAGTTATTCTTTCGAGGTTTCAATATTCAATAGTGTTTCAATGAAGAATAAATAGGATGGTAATCAACTGGTTAGATCGACTGACTGAGGGAGAATATTACAAATAGGGCACATTGAGTTCATTCTGTAGTGATGAAGTGGAAATAATGGATTGGATAAGCATAAACACAGATATTAGTAAACATTTGAGAGTATTTATACTGTTGACCATTTTAAATGATTTTCTAAGCAATTATTTGCTCAAGTTTGCTATTCCTTTGAGATGCAAAGTACCATGAACACACAAAGTTGGAATTGAGCATTTACGACGGATAAGGTAATTATGTGCTTGAAGAGTGCCAAAATTGCTTCCCTTGTTTCAATTTATTCTTAAATGTCATTTGTAATGTTTAACTAAAGGGACTTTGAACCCTAAATGCTGCTACACCTTCCTTACCTTTTTTCCTATTTGTGTTTCCCCCAAGTATCCAGCAATTTAACAATTGTTGTAAGTGTTATCATATATAAGTGTATATGATGAAGAGAAGAGGGGGAACCTGATTCAGAATAAGTCTCTCTATCCTTCAAGCCGGATAGCAAGATGTCTCAATCCCAATTGTAACATGTTGACCTGTGTTTGCAACTCTTTCAAGTAATAGGTTGTTCCTATTGATGCTGTGGTTAATTTTCCTTAGATTAGCTGAGGATATCCTAAAATGGACACCATACATTCTACTTGGGTATCAAATTAATCCCAGTCTGGACAGCATCCATAGTTATGAGTAAAGATCTAGGGAATCATTTCTGTTCTGTTATCTGTTCTGCTCCATAACCATGCCTTGGGCAATATGCCAGATCACAATACTTTTTTTTTTTTTTGAGAAAAGTTAAACAAAACCTCCTTGCTTACTGACTGGATAACTCCCAACTTTTGTATCAGTCTACTCCCAAATCTATTTCTTATTTTCCCTGTAACCCTGAAACTTCCATCACACATTTCTAGAACTTCATAAAAATAAACTACATTTAACATTAAAAGAAAACAATGTTCTATGTGATAGAAGTGTAGTTTGTATTAGAGAGGTTTGTTGTTCTGCCACATAATAGCCCTTTATTTGTTGTGACGATTCTACTTTACTTTAACATTGAATCCACCATTGAGAGAGCAGCACTGCCTAAACTTTTTATGTCTAGCCACAGAGGAGGCAAATCCAGACTGCTACAACAGGACTCTGTGACCCCTATCTGTAAATTCACTATGTCAGAAGTTAACTCATTACTGATGCTGATTGCTACAGCCCAATGAGACATAACATGTCTTTGTGCATTCAGTGGAAAAGGAGGCACAAATGTCAAAAGGCGGGTTACGCCAAAGGCCTGACTCCCAGGGGGGGAACCAGAAAGTTTCTCGTTGTTCAATGGATTCTTCCACTGCTTCCACATCTCCTGACAAAGGCTGCACGGTATGTACAAGGCATGTGTAAATCCCCGGTGACACGGAAACGCCTTGTTCTCTCTTAATGGTGCACATCAATGACTTTGAAATGGTTTCTTCCTGCTTTTATTTGTCGCCTGGCCTGAATTCAAAACCAACTATTGGTCATTAGACAAATGAATGCAATGATGGGAGAATAAGCATTAGCTCATACAAGCTCCCAGCTCTTTTAATGTGGGTCATAAATTCATGCTGGTATGTGATAATGATGTCCAATGGGGATATCAAAATTAGACAGTCTACCGACGCCTGCTTACTCAACTGACCTGACGTCTGAATGGGACATATGAATCGTGAAATATCAAATTAAGCACGGATCTAAATGATTGTTTCTCACTCATATTGGCCACATCTGATTAACATAATTTGTCTAGAAAGAGCAATCCACCGTAATTTGTTTATACACAAATGGTTTCCTATGCTGGTACCTGTGTTTTTTTTCCTAGAGGCATTATTGCGAATCACCCTGCAACAATCGCCCCATCTCTAATCATAGGATGTTATAGAATTTGTCACTGACTGTTTTTGACATAATTGTATTTATTTGTGTTTACCCCAAGGTGCCATCTGTTTATCATTCACTACCATACAATTCCATGAATTAGTAGCACAGTTGCTATTACCAACACAATATTAGGAGATTGGGGCCACGGAGAGAGAGAGAATGCCTCGGACCGATTGCGGTGCAGATGGTTATGAAGTGAAGGCAGATGGCGTGTCAGATTGATTAGGCTCAGGACTGCCCGTTGATAAATACACAGCGAGGATTTGAGATTCCCATTTCAGGTGACTTGAAATGATGGAGATGTGTCAACTCCCTGGGTTAAGCCCGTTGCCCATTCAAGCTGTTCAGGATGATTTGGACCCAGCCATGTGTGGAGGCATTAGGATGTCCGTTCCTTCTTGACAGGCTGATTACACCTGTAAATGAGAGGCAGCATTCTGATGCAGTGGATTCATGGCCATGTTTCACCTTCTCTCTATTTTAATCTTTGATCTTTTCATTCCAAAAGCCGCTTACCTGCATGTAAATAAAGGTGTTACGGGAAATATAAATGGACTCTCTGTGACGTCACCGGTCATGCACTCATCTGACTATATCGCAATATTCTCTCTCATGGCCATTAAACATTTCCCAAGAATTCTCTAGAAGAATCCTTGCGGTGTATGTAATACGTTGTTATGCAGCTGCATTGGTGGATGCTGCAGCAATCCATGTTTTTCCTGCTACTGTCAGTTGGGACGACGTGGACAATTCGTACACGAAGAGAACGCGAATCTGCGGACAACTTACTTTTGCAACCCAAAACATTCAGAATAACTTGTTTTAGCTGATCGATATCTGCACCAGGTGGCTTAGCTTCACCATGCACTCAACCCCCCCCCCCCAAAAAAAAATACTTACTTTATTTTGGGTGCTTTCATGAAGTTTAGAGCCTCATTAGTCTTGTCGTTGATGGGGTACAATACTACCAATACTACCTGCATCTCTCCATTCATTACCTTCTCCCAAGGGCTTCAATCTCTCTAGCAAGGCTCTGTAATCAAAGGAATCCTCACCACATGTCATCTTGTAACAAACCGATTCTTGGCGGATAGGGCAGAGTCAACAAGGCCTTTGACTGGGTACAAGGCCTTAAACACATCAAACAACCACAGAATTACAAAATAGGTATTTATTACAATGTTATTACAGTTTCAATATAAAGAAAGCATGAAGCTCAAGTGATTAACAATCTTCTTGCCTAACGCAGGAGCCCAAAAACACTATGCACAAGTAGACTTATTGTATTTCAAGATGCATTATGGAGGAATCGCTCTGACATTTTCTGGTTGCTGAAATAGTTTGCCTAATTTTAGTTGTATGCGACAAAACAAGCAAGTATACCATCTATTGTATTTTCAGCTGGTGTACAGAACCGAAAGTTAAAGACGCAAAAATAGAAGAGCTCTACCGCTTCTTAGACTTGCTTTCAATGAGAATGGCAGATCTATAGCTATGTGAATTTGGTTGGGTCACCCAAAGCGTTACATAATTCAGCCTTGTGTTGCATAGGTTAGATGCACACCAAAGTGAAATGGGTATAGCACAGCAGATTTCTAGTGAATACACAGCAAACTAGCACAGCGAACATGAGGAAGACACAGACAAGTTGCAAAGTTAATAACAAGTACTATATAGTTAGGCAAATGTAAAATGTAGCCTTGTGCGTTGAGAGCCCAGCGTGAAATACAATACAAGCATAAAGTGTGTTGTTACTGGTTGCTCTCCAAGTTGCCACACCAAGCAACAGAATCACATTTACCTTAATATCACTTAAGATCAATAACAATACTAACGATCACCCTTGTGGGAGAGAGGCATGGCAGCTTCGCCACCCACCGCTGCCAACCTCTCCCTGACCTGGCTTCTGCACCCAGAGCTCACCATTTAAAGGGAGGGGCACAGGTATGCTCAATCACCTCATTAACCTGCAAGTAGGAAGACCATAGTAACAGGGCAATCTTCACCCTGTTACATTATCTCAGGGGACGGCACTAGACAGTAACTCCAAGGGATTACTGTGTATGAATTATGGAGAAAATGTCATGTGATTGCTGTGGTGGCTTCTGGTTTGAACTGGTTTGAGGCACAATTTGGTCTTTCACTATAATACTTTGTGGTTTAGCATGATATAACTGAAATAGAATGACTGATGCTACCATGAAAACAAACAACTTTTTTGCTCAAGATGATGACTTGAAGTTGACATTGTCATTAGAAATTGAAACTTTTTTAATAAGGTGGCTCATTTTTTTTATTTTTTTTTATTTCACCTTTATTTAACCAGGTAGGCTAGTTGAGATCGAGTTCTCATTTACAACAGCGACCTGGCCAGTTACACATGGAATAGACAAACACACAGTCAATGACACAATAGATAAGTCTATATACAGTGTGTGCAAATGAGGTAAGATAAGGGAGGTAGGCAATAAATAGGCCATAGTGGCAAAATAATTACAATTTAGCAATTTAACACGAGTGATAATGTGCAAAAGATGAATGTGCAAGTAGAGACTGGGGTGCAAAGGAGCAAAAAAACAAGTTTCTTTCCTTCTGTCATGATTTTTAAATATTACTCATGTGGCTTCTAAAATTATACTAACCTGAAGCAAGTGCCACTGAGTGAAAACAACAACACATAAAGTACAGTACAATCTTAGAAAAAAAGATGCAACAGTATCTAAAACCTAAAAGGGTTCTTCGGCTGTCCCCATTAGAATAACCCTTTTTGGATCCAGTTAGAACCCTTTTGGGTTCCATGTAAAACCCTTTCCACTTAGGGTTCCACATGAAACACAAAAGGGTTCTCCTATGGGGACAGCCGAAGAACCCTATTGGAGCTTTTTGGAGTGTAGCTACTATCTTTCTGGATTGCTGAAGTAGTTACTGGGGACTTCCCTGAGGAGGCAGATGTTTCTTCCACGGGCCCTCAGAGGAAATGTCTCTCTCTTAGGCTTTACGCCAGGCTCACATAATGGGGTGCCTGCAATCTGTATGTATTATCAAATGCTAATGACCAAACCATGGCTTGGCAAACCTTCTGAAATGCTCCCTGTCTCTCTCCCTCTGTTGCCTCTTGAAAGCGGTGGAATTTCAAAGAGCCATGCTACTTGAAACTGGGCATCTCTTAGCATCTTTAATGAATTATTTAGTTCTATTTGGTCTCTGATTTGAATTGCAGATTGGGTACAGTTGATAAATAGTTACATGCAGTTTTGTGATAATGTCTTCCTTAGAGTCTCAGGGTTACATTTGACCTTTTAGTCATTTAGTAGATGCTCTTTATCTAGAGACTTACATTAGTGAGTGCATACAGTTCGTTATCAGTTCCAGCCTTCATCTGCGTTTCCAGCTGTTTGGGAGATGGGACTCCTGTATTCACCTGGTCAGCCATTTGAGGACTTGTGGCTTTGTAATTGGAGTTGTTCATCTCCTAGACTGGGTGCACACCAGGATTTGAGAGTCCAGTCTACCCTAGATGTTCCCACCACCCTAGGTGGTGACTGAAGGCAGAGGTGTCACTCTGCCGTTCCTGATGAGCATGTCAAAGGGACTACTGAACATACCCTAAAAAATGTCCCCCCCAGAACTGTGCAAATGCACAATAGATCCTTGTCAGCAAAAATACACATTGTAATGAGGATATCTGCAGATCAGGTGTTTGATGAACCCGTCGACCATACTGAGCAAGTATTTGGAGAGCCTCATTTTTTGGTTCAAAGCAAAGCAAGCCGACTGCCTAAACAACATGTGTTGTCAACGTGCTTGGTATTCTGTAGCCTATGATTGATCTCTGTTTATTACAGTGCATTCGGAAAGTATTCAGACCCCTGCACTTTTCCACATTTTGTTACGTTACAGCCTTACTCTAAACTTAATGAAATTGTTTTTTTCCTTCATCAATCAAAAGCAATACCCCATAATGCCCCCAAAATACCCCATAATGACAACAGAAATACCTTATTTACTTGAGTATTCAGATCCTTTGCTATGAGACTTGAAATTGAGCTCAGGTGCATCCTGTTTCCAGTGCTCATCCTTGAGATGTTTCTACAACTTGATTGACCTGTGGTAAATTCAATTGATTGCAGATATTTAGAAATGCACACGCCTGTCTATATAAGGTCACACAAATGACCGTGTGTGTCATAGCAAAAACCAAGCCATGAGGTTGAAGGAATTGTGCGTAGAGCTCCAAGACAGGATTGTGTCGAGGCACAGATCTGAGGAAGGGTACCAAGATATTTCTGCAGCATTGAAGGTCCCCAAGAACACAGTGGCCTCTATCATTCTTAAATGGAAGAAGTTTTGAACCACCAACCACCTAGAGCTGGCCACCCGGTCAAACTGAGCAATCGGGGGAGAAGGGCCTTGGTCAGGGAGGTGACCAAAAACCTGATGGTCACTCTGACAGAGCTCTAGAGTTCCTCTGCAGCACTCCACCAATCAGGCTTTTATGGTAGAGTGGCCAGATGGAAGCCAATCCTCAGTAAAAGGCACATGACAGCCCGCTTGGAGTTTACCAAAAGGCACCTAAAGACTCAGACCATGAGAAACTACATTTCTATGGTCTGTTCAAACCAAGATTGAACACTTTGGCCTGAATGCCAAGCGTCACTTCTGGAGGAAACCTGGCACCATCCCTACGGTGAAGCATGGTGGTGGCAGCAACATGCTGTGGGGATGTTTTTCAGCGGATGGGACTGGGAGACAAGTCAGGAGGCAAAGATGAACGGAGCAAAGTACAGAGAGAGATCCTTGATGAAAACCTGCTCCAGACCACTCAGGATCTCAGACTAGGGTGAAGGTTCACCTTCCAACAGGACAATGACCCTAAGCACCCAGCCAAGACAATGTAGGAGTGGTTTTGGGACAAGTCTCTGAATGTCCTTGAGTGGCCCAGCCAGAGCCCGGACTTGAATCCGATCTAACATCTCTGGAGAGACCTGAAAATATTTGTGCAGCAATGCTTCTCATCCAACCGAACAGAGTTTGAGAGGATCTGGAGAGAAGAATGGGAGAAACTCCCCAAATACAGTGGGGCAAAAAAAGTATTTAGTCAGCCACCAATTGTGCAAGTTCTCCCACTTAAAAACATGAGACACCTGTAATTTTCATCATAGGTACACTTCAACTATGACAGACAAAATGAGGAAAAAAATCCAGAAAATCACATTGTAGGATTTTTAATGAATTTATTTGCAAATTTTGGTGGAAAATAAGTATTTGGTCATAACAAGTTTCTCAATACTTTGTTATATACCCTTTGTTGGCAATGACAGAGGTCAAATGTTTTCTGTAAGTCTTCACAAGGTTTTCACACACTGTTGCTGGTATTTTGGCCCATTCCTCCATGCAGATCTCCTCTAGAGCAGTGATGTTTGGGGCTGTTACTGGGCAACATGGACTTTCAACTCCCTCCAAAGATTTTTTTATGGAGTTGAGATCTGGAGACTGGCTAGGCCAGTCCAGGACCTTGACATGCTTCTTACGAAGCCACTCCTTTGTTGCCCGGGCGGAGTGTTTGGGATCATTGTTATGCTGAAAGACCCAGCTACGTTTAATCTTCAATGCCCTTGCTGATGGTAAGCTTTGTTACGTTGGTCCCAGCTCTCTGCAGGTCATTCACTAGCCTCCCCCCATGTGGTTCTGGGATTTTTGCTCACCGTTCTTGTGATAATTTTGACCCCACGGGGTGAGATTTTGCTTGGAGCCCCAGATCGAGGGAGATTATCAGTGGTCTTGTATGTCTTCCATTTCCTAATAATTGCTCCCACAGTTGATTTCTTCAAACCAAGCTGCTTACCTATTGCAGATTCAGTCTGATTTTCTGGATTTTTTTTCTCATTTTGTCTGTCATAGTTGAAGTGTACCTATGATAGATTACAGGCCTCTCATCTTTTTAAGTGGGAGATCTTGCACAATTGGTGGCTGACTAAATACTTTTTTGCCCCACTGGATAGGTGTGCCAAGCTTGTAGCATCATTCCCAAGAAGACTCAAGGCTGTAATCGCAGCTAAAGATGCTTTAACAAAGTGCTGAGAAAAGGGTCTGAATACTTGCTTTTTTATTTGCTTTTTTTTGTACATTTGCAAAAATGTTTTTGTTGCCTTTGTTTAGTATGGGTTATTGTGTGTAGACGGATGGGTGGGGGGGGACAATTTCATCCATTTTAGAATAAGGCTGTAACAAAATGTGGGAGAAGTCAAGGGGCCTGAATACTTACCGACTGCCCTGTAGCTTATTAACTATCCATATTGACACGATCCGTTATTAGCTACAGTAGCTAAGCTAGCCAATTTGTCATTGTCCATCAATGAATATGGTCTATCATGTCTGTCAGCAGCAATCATGATTAAACACTTAAAAACAATGTTGAAAAGAGGATAATGTTATCTAACTTCGCTAGGTAGGCCTACGTTAGTTGGAGGGGGAAAAAATACATTACTAGGTCTATTTATCACTATGTTTAGCCAACTGTACACAGTTTCTACCGGTAGCTTGCAAGGTAAGCATTATCAGCTAACAGTACATAGGCACCCTTCTCCTGCTTGACTGGCAGAGCTCACAAAGGATGGGAAATTAACCTAAATCACTCATGCTTGTCATGTATACAGTGCCTTCAGAAAGTAGTCATATTCCTTGACTTATTCAACATTTTGTTGTGTCACAGGCTGAATTCAAATCTGATTACATTTCTATTTTTTTCTCATCCATCTACACACAATACCTCATAATGGCAAAGTGAAAACATGTTTTAAGATTTTTTTGAAAATGTATTGAAAATGAAATACAGAAATATCTCATTTACATAAGTATTCACATTCCTGAGTGAATACATGTTATAATCACCTTTGGTAGCGATACCAGCTAAGAGTCTTTCTGGGTAAGTCTCTAAGCGTTTTGCACACCTGGATTATACAATATTCTTAATCTCTGTTGAATTGGTTGTTGATCATTGCTAAACAACCATTTTCACGTCTTACAGTTTTGACTTAAATTTGCAACTCTGCCGGTCAGGAACGTTCAGTGTCTTCTTGGTAAGCAACTCCAGTGTAGATTTGTCTTTGTGTTTTAGGTTCTTGTCCTGCTGAAAGGTGA
Organism: Oncorhynchus gorbuscha; assembly: GCF_021184085.1. Lineage (NCBI taxonomy): Eukaryota > Metazoa > Chordata > Actinopteri > Salmoniformes > Salmonidae > Oncorhynchus > Oncorhynchus gorbuscha. The sequence goes on along the minus strand of NC_060179.1, from coordinate 24,514,060 downwards.
ATTCATCTCCCAGTGTCTGGTATAAAGCAGACTGAACCAGGATTTCCTCTAGCATTTTGCCTGTGTTTATATTCTGTTTCTTTTTTTTAATCCAGAAAAACTCCCCAGTCAAAGATTACAAGCATATCCACAACATGATGCAGCCACCACTATTCTTGAAAATATGAGGGAGGGGTATTCAGTAATGGGTTGTATTGAACAGCTACACTCCAAGACTGCTTCCATCACGTGGATTGGGACATGTTTCGTATTGCGTCAGATGGAAATATTGACGAATACGCTGATTCGGTGTGGGAGTTCATTAGAACGTGCTTCGAAGATGTCGTTCCCATAGCAACGATAAAAACATTCCCAAATCAGAAACCGTGGATTGATGGCTGCATTCGCGTGAAACTGAAAGCGCGAACCACTGCTTTTAATCAGGGCAAGGTGTCTGGTAACATGTCCGAATATAAACAATGCAGCTATTCCCTCCGCAAGGCTATTAAACAAGCTAAGCGTCAGTACAGAGACAAAGTGGAATCTCAATTCAACGGCTCAGACACAAGAGGCATGTGGCAGGGTCTACAGTCAATCACGGACTACAAGAAGAAACCCAGCCCAGTCACGGACCAGGATGTCTTGCTCCCAGGCAGACTAAATAACTTTTTTGCCCGCTTTGAGGACAATACAGTGCCACTGACACGGCCTGCAACGAAAACATGCGGTCTCTCCTTCACTGCAGCCGAGGTGAGTAAGACATTTAAACGTGTTAACCCTCGCAAGGCTGCAGGCCCAGACGGCATCCCCAGCCGCGCCCTCAGAGCATGCGCAGACCAGCTGGCCGGTGTGTTTACGGACATATTCAATCAATCCCTATACCAGTCTGCTGTTCCCACATGCTTCAAGAGGGCCACCATTGTTCCTGTTCCCAAGAAAGCTAAGGTAACTGAGCTAAACGACTACCGCCCCGTAGCACTCACTTCCGTCATCATGAAGTGCTTTGAGAGACTAGTCAAGGACCATATCACCTGCACCCTACCTGACACCCTAGACCCACTCCAATTTGCTTACCGCCCAAATAGGTCCACAGACGATGCAATCTCAACCACACTGCACACTGCCCTAACCCACCTGGACAAGAGGAATACCTATGTGAGAATGCTGTTCATCGACTACAGCTCGGCATTCAACACCATAGTACCCTCCAAGCTCGTCATCAAGCTCGAGACCCTGGGTCTCGACCCCGCCCTATGCAACTGGGTACTGGACTTCCTGACGGGCCGCCCCCAGGTGGTGAGGGTAGGCAACAACATCTCCTCCCCGCTGATCCTCAACACGGGAGCCCCACAAGGGTGCGTTCTGAGCCCTCTCCTGTACTCCCTGTTCACCCACGACTGCGTGGCCACGCACGCCTCCAACTCAATCATCAAGTTTGCGGACGACACAACAGTGGTAGGCTTGATTACCAACAACGACGAGACGGCCTACAGGGAGGAGGTGAGGCCCCTCGGAGTGTGGTGTCAGGAAAATAATCTCACACTCAACGTCAACAAAACTAAGGAGATGATTGTGGACTTCATGAAACAGCAGAGGGAACACCCCCCTATCCACATCGATGGAACAGTAGTGGAGAGGGTAGCAAGTTTTAAGTTCCTCGGCATACACATCACAGACAAACTGAATTGGTCCACTCACACTGACAGCGTCGTGAAGAAGGCGCAGCAGCGCCTCTTAAACCTCAGGAGGCTGAAGAAATTCGGCTTGTCACCAAAAGCACTTGCGAACTTCTACAGATGCACAATCGAGAGCATCCTGGCGGGCTGTATCACCGCCTGGTACGGCAACTGCTCCGCCCTCAACCGTAAGGCTCTCCAGAGGGTAGTGAGGACTGCACAATGCATCACCGGGGGCAAACTACCTGCCCTCCAGGACACCTACACCACCCGATGTTACAGGAAGGCCATAAAGATCATCAAGGACATCAACCACCCGAACCACTGCCTGTTCACCCCGCTATCATCCAGAAGGCGAGGTCAGTACAGGTGCATCAAAGCTGGGACCGAGAGACTGAAAAACAGCTTCTATCTCAAGGCCATCAGACTGTTAAACAGCCACCACTAACATTGAGTGGCTGCTGCCAACACACTGTCATTGACACTGACCCAACTCCAGCCACTTTAATAATGGGAATTGATGGGAAATGATGTAAATATATCACTAGCCACTTTAAACAATGCTACCTTATATAATGTTACTTACCCTACATTATTCATCTCATATGCATATGTATATACTGTACTCTACATCATCGACTGCATCCTTATGTAATACATGTATCACTAGCCACTTTAACTATGCCACTTTGTTTACTTTGTCTACACACTCATCTCATATGTATATACTGTACTCGATACCATCTACTGTATGCTGCTCTGTACCATCACTCATTCATATATCCTTATGTACATATTCCTTATCCCCTTACACTGTGTATAAGACAGTAGTTTTGGAATTGTTAGTTAGATTACTTGTTGGTTATCACTGCATTGTCGGAACTAGAAGAACAAGCATTTCGCTACACTCGCATTAACATCTGCTAACCATGTGTATGTGACAAATAAAATTTGATTTGAATTTGCCCCAAACGTAACACTTGTATTCAGGACAAAAAAATGTGTTGCTTTGCACATTGTCTTTGCAGTATTACTTCAGTGTCCTGTTGCAAAGAGGAGGCATGTTTTGGAATATTTTTATTCTGTACAAGCTTCTTTTCACTCTGTCAATTAGGTTAGTGTTGTGGAGTGACTACAATGTTAGCACACTCTGCTAACCCTGATGTCCTTGCCGTGTCTGAATCCTGGCTCAGGAAGGCCACCAAAAATTCAGAGATTTCCATACCCAACTATAACATCTTCCGTCAAGATAGAACTGCCAAAGGGGCGGAGTCGCAGTCTACTGCAGAGATAGCCTGCAAAGTAATGTCATACTTTCCAGGTCCATACCCAAACAGTTTGAACTACTAATTTTGAAAATTACTCTCTCCAGAAACAAGTCTCTCACTGTTGCCGCCTGCTACCGACCCCCCTCAGCTCCCAGCTGTGCCCTGGACACCATTTGTGAATTGATCGCCCCCCATCTAGCTTCAGAGTTCGTTCTGTTAGGTGACCTAAACTGGGATATGCTTAACACCCCGGCAGTCCTACAATCTAAGCTAGATGCCCTCAATCTCACTCAAATCATCTAGGAGCCCACCAGGTACAACCCTAACTCTGTAAACAAGGGCACCCTCATAGACGTCATCCTGACCAACTGGCCCTCCAAATATACCTCTGCTGTCTTCAACCAGGATCTCAGCGATCACTGCCTCATCGCCTGTATCCGTCACGGAGCCGCAGTCAAACGACCACCCCTCATCACTGTCAAACGCTCCCTAAAACACTTCTGTGAGCAGGCCTTTCTAATCGACCTGGCCCGGGTATCCTGGAAGGACATTGACCTCATCCCGTCAGTTGAGGATGCATGGTCATTCTTTAAAAGTAACTTCCTCACCATTTTAGATAAGCATGCTCCGTTCAAAAAATGCAGAACCAAGAACAGATACAGCCCTTGGTTCACTCCAGACCTGACTGCCCTCGACCAGCACAAAAACATCCTGTGGCGGACTGCAATAGCATCGAATAGCCCCCGTGATATGCAACTGTTCAGGGAAGTCAGGAACCAATACACGCAGTCAGTCAGGAAAGCTAAGGCCAGCTTCTTCAGGCAGAAGTTTGCATCCTGTAGCTCCAACTCCAAAAGGTCATGGGACACTGTGAAGTCCATGGAGAACAAGAGCACCTCCTCCCAGCTGCCCACTGCACTGAGGCTAGGAAACACGGTCTCCACCGATAAATCCATGATTATCGAAAACTTCAATAAGCACTTCTCAACGGCTGGCCATGCCTTCCGCCTGGCTACTCCAACCTCGGCCAACAGCTCCGCCCCCCCGTAGCTCCTCACCCAAGCCTCCCCAGGTTCTCCTTTACCCAAATCCAGATAGCAGATGTTCTGAAAGAGCTGCAAAACCTGGACCCGTACAAATCAGCTGGGCTTGACAATCTGGACCCGCTATTTCTGAAACTATCTGCCGCCATTGTCGCAACCCCTATTACCAGCCTGTTCAACCTCTCTTTCATATCGTCTGAGATCCCCAAGGATTGGAAAGCTGCCACAGTCATCCCCCTCTTCAAAGGGGGAGACACCCTGGACCCAAACTGTTACAGACCTATATCCATCCTGCCCTGCCTATCTAAGGTCTTCGAAAGCCAAGTCAACAAACAGGTCACTGACCATCTCGAATCCCACCGTACCTTCTCCGCTGTGCAATCTGGTTTCCGAGCCGGTCACGGGTGCACCTCAGCCACACTCAAGGTACTAAACGATATCATAACCGCCATCGATAAAAGACAGTACTGTGCAGCCGTCTTCATCGACCTCGCCAAGGCTTTCGACTCTGTCAATCACCATATTCTTATCGGCAGACTCAACAGCCTCGGTTTTTCGGATGACTGCCTTGCCTGGTTCACCAATTACTTTGCAGACAGAGTGCAGTGTGTCAAATCGGAGGGCATGCTGTCCGGTCCTCTGGCAGTCTCTATGGGGGTGCCACAGGGTTCAATTCTCGGGCCGACTCTTTTCTCTGTATATATCAATGATGTTGCTCTTGCTGCGGGCGATTCCCTGATCCACCTCTACGCAGACGACACCATTCTATATACTTTCGGCCCGTCATTGGACACTGTGCTATCTAACCTCCATACGAGCTTCAATGCCATACAGCACTCCTTCCGTGGCCTCCAACTGCTCTTAAACGCAAGTAAAACCAAATGCATGCTTTTCAACCGATCGCTGCCTGCACCCGCATGCCCGACTAGCATCACCACCCTGGATGGTTCCGACCTTGAATATGTGGACATCTATAAGTACCTAGGTGTCTGGCTAGACTGCAAACTCTCCTTCCAGACCCACATCAAACATCTCCAATCGAAAATCAAATCAAGAGTCGGCTTTCTATTCCGCAACAAAGCCTCCTTCACTCACGCTGCCAAGCTTACCCTAGTAAAACTGACTATCCTACCGATCCTCGACTTCGGCGATGTCATCTACAAAATGGCTTCCAACACTCTACTCAGCAAACTGGATGCAGTCTATCACAGTGCCATCCGTTTTGTCACTAAAGCACCTTATACCACCCACCACTGCGACTTGTATGCTCTAGTCGGCTGGCCCTCACTACATATTCGTCGCCAGACCCACTGGCTCCAGGTCATCTACAAGTCCATGCTAGGTAAAGCTCCGCCTTATCTCAGTTCACTGGTCACGATGGCAACACCCATCCGTAGCACGCGCTCCAGCAGGTGTATCTCACTGATCATCCCTAAAGCCAACACATCATTTGGCTGCCTTTCGTTCCAGTACTCTGCTGCCTGTGACTGGAACGAATTGCAAAAATCGCTGAAGTTGGAGACTTTTATCTCCCTCACCAACTTCAAACATCAGCTATCCGAGCAGCTAACCGATCGCTGCAGCTGTACATAGTCTATAGGAAAATAGCCCACCCATTTTCACCTACCTCATTCCCATACCGTTTTTTATACTGTTTTTATTTATTTATTTTTCTGCTCTTTTGCACACCAATATCTCTACCTGTACATGACCATCTGATCATTTATCACTCCAGTGTTAATCTGCAAAACTGTATTATTCGCCTACCTCCTCATGCCTTTTGCACACATTGTATATAGACTGCCCATTTTTTTCTACTGTGTTATTGACTTGTTAATTGTTTATTCCATGTGTAACTCTGTGTTGTCTGTTCACACTGCTATGCTTTATCTTGGTCAGGTCGCAGTTGCAAATGAGAACTTGTTCTCAACTAGCCTACCTGGTTAAATAAAGGTGAAATAAAAAATAAAAAAATACAAATGTTGATCCATCCTAAGTTTTCTCCTATCACAGCCATTAAACTCTGTAACTGTTTTAAAGTCACCATTGGCATCATGGTGGAATCCACTAGCCGTTTCCTTCCTTTCCAGCAACTGAGTTAGGAAGGAGGCCTATATCTTTTGAAGTGGCTGGGTGTATTAATACACCATCCAAAGTGTAATTAGTAACTTCACAATGCTCAAAGGGATATTCAAAGTCAGCTTCTTTTTTTGACTTACTATCTACCAATAGTGAGGCATTGGAAAGCCTCCCTGGTCTTCGTGGTTGAATCTGTTTGAAATTCACTGCTTGACTGAGAGACCTTACTGGTAACTTGTATGTGTGGGGTACAGAGATGAGGAAGTCATTAATAAAATATTTTGTTAAACACTATTGCACACAGAATGGGCCCATCCAACTTATTATGTGACTTGTTAAGCACATTTTTACCTCTGAATTTATTTAGTCTTGGCATAACAAAGGTCATTTTGAATACTTATCAACTCAAGACATTTCAGTTGTTTTTTATTTATTTGTAAAAATTTCGAAAAACATAATTCCACTTTGAGATTATGGGGTATTGTGTGTAGGCCAGTGGGGAAAAATCTCAATTTAATCCATTTCAAATTCAGGCTGTAATACAACAAAATGTAGAAACGGTCAAGGGGTGTGAATTCTTTCTGAAGGCACTGTAGGCCACTCAAATATCCAATTAATGGTGGCTAATATTGAGGCTACCCTCAGCTGATGTTTACTGATCATGAAAAGCATGCAGTTTGTAACTCTGAGCTAAATGTGCAAAATAATTTTGCATGGAATAATCTGAAATGTGTAGATCTGAGTATGCTCTTCAAGAGGGGATACAACCAAATAGTTAACATGTATTTAACAATCCTTTGAAGACGACACACAGTTGTCGTAACGGCAGATCTCCTCTTCGTCTGAAGAGGAGTAAGGATCGGACCAAGATGCAGCGTCGTAAGTGTCCATAATGTTTTTAATGAAGACAAATTAACACTCAAACAAAAACAATAAACGATAACGTGAAATCTACAAAAACCGAAACCGTACCGTGTGGCAACAAACACACACACGGAAACAAACACCCACAAACCAACAGTGAAACCCAGGCTACCTAAGTATGATTCTCAATCAGAGACAACTAACGACACCTGCCTCTGAGAACCATACTAGGCCGAAAAAAAAGAAACCAGACATAGAAACACAAACATGGACTGCCCACCCCAACTCACGCACTGACCATACTAAATAAAGACAAAGGAAATAAAGGTCAGAACATGACAGTTGTCAATGGTTTCAGCAGAGCTGGGAGTCTCCTTGCCCCCCCAGCAGGCAAATCGAATGCTATGCACCTTATTGTGATGTTTTATTGATAACGACCTATACATGAAGTATGTTCCTTGTAATTCAGTTGTGTGTGTGTGTATATATATTGCATTCTATAGGGTCTAAAATAATTAGCAGCCATTCCATCAGATTTATTTGATAAGCATTTTATTCTTCCTTGTAAACATTGTAACCCCACCTCATTAAGGAATACCTAGGATAGGATAAGTATTCCCTCTCCCCCCCCCTTTAAGATTTAGATGCACTATTGTAAAGTGACTGTTCCACTGGATGTCATAAGGTGAATGCACCAATTTGTAAGTCGCTCTGGAGAAGAGCGTCTGCTAAATGACTTAAATGTAATGTAATGTACTCACCATCTCAAATTTCATTTGTAGGAGACAAATTGGCTGCAAACGTATTGCTGCGAATGTGATTTTTATGAATGTAAATGAATTATTCTGTGAATACTGGGTATGCATAATATCATACTGACGTGCCATCTGTACATTGTAACAACGTGCCTGCTGGTGCGTCATTTGAAAGTGTAATAGAAAATGTACGCACTGAGAAGAGCAATACATGTCATTATCTCTGGGAAGATATGATGCACTGCAAACACAGTATATCCACTGAAATACAATACCCTGAAAAGCACTAAATAAACCCTGCATACCACAGCTGTTTGCAGCCAGCGTTTGAAAATAAGTGTTTGGGTAAATTTTTTGATATCCTAAAAGTGTGTGTGTGTGTGTGTGTGTTAATCTGGTATGTATTTGACCTAGAATGCCAGGTTACTCATTGCGGGGATCTTTTTTTTGCCCTTCAGCACAAGGTGCAGGCAGCGATATCCCACCTGCTTCATGATACATTGTGAGGCTATGTGCTGCACTATTTGTCCTGAATATGTGCATCTGTGCCATTTATTGAACACAGCTTACAGTACATGTAGGCATGTGCAGGTTTAAGAGGTACTGTAAGCCAAGCTGGGGCATAGATTAATTTGTTACAGGATGTGTCAGTGTATGGATTTATGCGTCATGGACCGCGATGCCTATCTAATCGCAAAAGCATCACTTTCTGTGGCTTATCAATGACACCATGTCTGTGAGCATTATTACAAGCATCCTGAACCTTGGGTGACATGTTTGCACAGCTTATTCCTCAGCCAACTGCAGAAATGTGATTTGAGTTCTGAAGCTTCTCTCAAGTAGTGAATCAGGTCTTGCAAAATGAGCCATTGTCTGCTATGGTCTCCTACATAGGGTGATACCCTAAACAATGGTATGCTACAGATTCTAATACACAGTAAGCATAACCCAATAAATGCCATTCTAGTGTGGCTGGGAGAAATAAAAATCCTCGGGGACCAGATATCCTCTTTGGCAACGCTGAAGTTACTGCTATGTTCACCGGAGAGCATTTAGGAGGTGACAGTCACACAGTCGACAAGGTGTCACGCTCTAGTAGATGCATTATTTCATTAGATGTCATTACTGTGACATAGCAATCAGCTACCTGCCTGTCACAGGCCCTTACCGGGGATGTCAGCCTGTATGTTGTTGAATAATGGAGTGATACTGGGCTCTTAACCTGCCCACTTACCTAGTACAGCAGCATGTGATGGATGGATAGGGAGTCACATTCTGCCTCCCCATTTCGATTGGCGGGGCTGGTGGCGGTGGCGTGTCTCATTCACACGCTCCCTGTCAGCAAACTAGCTCTGCTATCATGTGTGTCAAACGCCGGGGAAATCTGAATTTGTCCCGACAGACGCAGAGAGAAAATGCACATAGTGCCGATGGCTAGAAAGGCTGGCCAAGTCCCCATACATTCTTCTATATACAAATGATAATTATCACCTGGCAGGGGAAGGGAATGTGCGTGACCATCAACTGAAAAAGTCAGAGTAAATCAGGAAAACTGCCATTGGCAATGTCCCTCCACATCCACCATTTAAAAAGCGAGTGACTCAACTAGATAATTATATTAAAAGACAGCCTGGATGATGCATTCTCTTTTGACACAACCATTTGTCACGCTCGTGAAGCGAACTGTGGCCATCTGAGAAATATTTTTCCAAAGAGCATTTTTAGATTTATACTCCCCCTTGTGTTCTTCAAACTTATCACACCATCACCATACATTTATGAGGGGCCATATGAAATGAGAGCAGGGTTAATGCCATCATCATCATCATCATTTTAACCATTTCCATGGATGCCCTTGATGTATTTAAATGCACACAAAAAAGGCCATATGGATGTTTACCCCTTCCCCAGCTTTAAACCCCAGCTGAACCAACACAACCCCTAATCATTTCATGTACATTATGCTACTACTGAAATGGCTCACTCAGTGGCCTGGGCCTAATCATGAGCAGTTCACACATTTGTATAATGGGTACAACTGGTGTTGAATCATCCCCATTCAATTCAATGGTGCATCTGGCATCATTGCAGACATTCCAGGAGGTGCCTGTCCTAGCATCTCTAGTTGTGGACCAATCTAAACCGGCACAGCAGAGGCTCTTGACTCTGGGCTTTTAGGATAATGCTAGTGATGGCAGGACAGCTCTGTCATGAACAGGGAGGTCGTAATAACACTGACCCACTCTGCCTGCCTGCAATCCAGCAGAACACTAGGGAAACAAAGTGCTTGAAAATGGTTGACAGTCAAATTGTTGTGGCAACCCTCTTCTGTGGCTGAGGGCAAACGGGTGTGAAAGGAGAGAGTTAGCCTTTTAGCACGGAGTCATAGATTCTATTGTATCTCCTGGAGATTTTAGCTAGTGCCTTGGCTAGGGCACGGACGAGAGTAGAGGGAGGATAACACAGCAGCAAGCAACCTGTTTGCAGTGAGACTAATTACCAGTTTGGAAACACCTTGGGAGAATAACTTGGCAGCCTTAGCCTGAATAATGTACTTCCCTCTTTGTATCTAATGAACATCAAATGTTGTGAGGGAGAAAAGCTTGTACAGAGGGGCAAAAAAATATTTAGTCAAGTTCTCCCATTTGAAAATTACAGGCCTCTCTCATATTTTTATCATAGGTACACTTCAACTATGACAGACCAAATGAGAAATAAATCCAGAAAATCACATTGTAGGATTTTTAATGAATTTATTTGCAAATTATGGTGGAAAACTTTTGTTATTGACCAAATACTTATTTATCTCAATAATTTGTTATATACCCTTTGTTGGCAATGACAGAGGTCAAGTGTTTTCTGTAAGTCTTCACAAGGTTTTCACACACTGTTGCTGGTATTTTGGCCCATTCCTCCATGCAGATCTCCTCTAGAGCAGTGATGTTTTGGGGCTGTTGCTGGGCAACACGGACTTTCAACTCCCTCCAAAGATTTTCTATGGGGTTGAGATCTGGAGACTGGCTAGGCCACTCCAGGACCTTGACATGCTTCTTACGAAGCCACTCCTTTGTTGCCTGGGCGGTGTGTTTGGGATCATTGTCATGCTGAAAGCCCCAGCCACGTGTCATCGTCAATGCCCTTGCTGATGGAAGGAGGTTTTCACTCAATCTCACGATACATGGCCCCATTCATTCTTTCCTTTTCATGGATCAGTCGTCCTGGTCCCTTTGCAGAAAAACAGCCCCAAAGCATGATGTTTCCACCCCCATGCTTCACAGTAGGTATGGTGTTCTTTGGATGCAACTCAGCATTCTTTGTCCTCCAAACACGACGAGTTGAGTTTTCACCAAAAAGTTATATTTTGGTTTCATCTGACCATATGACATTCTCCCAATCTTCTTCTGTATCATCCAAATGCTCTCTAGCAAACATCTGACAGGCCTGGACATGTATTGGCTTAAGCAGGGGACACGTCTGGCACTGCAGGATTTGAGTGCCTGGCGGCGTAGTGTGTTACTGATGGTAGGCTTTGTTACTTTGGTCCCAGCTCTCTGCAGGTCATTCACTAGGTACCCCCGTGTGGTTCTGGGATTTTTGCTCACCGTTCTTGTGATCAGTTTGACCCCACGGGGTGAGATCTTGCGTGGAGCCCCAGATCGAGGGAGATTATCAGTGGTCTTGTATATCTTCCATTTCCTAATAATTGCTCCCACAGTTGATTTCTTCAAACCAAGCTGCTTACCTATTGCAGATTCAGTCTTCCCAGCCTGGTGCAGGTCTACAATTTTGTTTCAGGTGTCCTTTGACAGCTCTTTGGTCTTGGCCATAGTAGAATTTGGAGTGTGACTGTTTGAGGTTGAGGACAAGTGTCTTTTATACTGACAAGTTCAAACAGGTGCCATTAATACAGGTAACGAGTCGAGGACAGAGGAGCCTCTTAAAGAAGAAGTTACAGGTCTGTGAGAGCCAGAAATCTTGCTTGTTTGTAGGTGACCAAATACTTATTTTCCACCATAATTTGCAAATTAATCCATTTAAAATCCTACAATGTCATAATCATAGTTGAAGTGTTTCTGTGATAAATTACAGGCCTCTCTCGTCTTTTTAAGTGGGAGAACTTGCACAATTGGTGGCTGACTAAATACTTTTTTTTCCCCACTGTATATCACAGTAGATCCCTCACTGCCAAAGTCAGATATACATTATTTCAAATCCACAGTGTTCACAATGGCTTTTCATGACAGAGATAGATGGCTTTCAAAGTTTCGTTTTTGTGTTCCTTTAACTGAATAGTGAATACAGTATTCTCTACTTCATTCTCAGTGTTATCTTGTGCCTAACCATGAAGCCAGTACTGAAATGAAATGATTGTCCTTCTCTTCAATTTGATGAATGGGCATTTTCACTTGGACAGTTGTTATTTCACATAAACAAAAGCAATGTGCCAGCCACTGTGTGCCGAAACGTTGGTTAGGCGTACCCTTTAAATTGTTGGGAGTATATTCAGTGTGCGACTTCCTTTATTTTTATACAATGGGCCAGAACCTCAAGGTTAAAATGAATAAAGAATGCAATCTGGAATACTCAATATATGCAACTAGTGTGACATTACGGGAAGATGAGCACAAGTGACATTATGGACTTCTGACCAGAGCAATGGCCAGAAAAACAAGCTGTTCCGGACCACTGTGTGATCATGCTCTCCATAGCCGATGTGAGTAAGACCTTTAAAACAACTTCACATTCACAAGTACACAGAGCCAAACATATTACCAGGAAGCGTACTCCGAGCATGCGCTGACCAGCTGGCAAGTGTCTTCACTGACATTTTTGACCTCTCCCTGACCCAGTCTGTAATACCTACAGTTCATGTTTCAAGCAGACCACCATAGTCCATGTGCCCAAGCATGCCAAGGTAACCTTCCTAAATTACTATTGCCATGTAGCACTCGCATTGTAGCCATGAAGTGGTTTGAAAGGCTGGCATGGCTCTCATCAACACCATCATCCCAGACACCTTGGACCCACTCCAACTCGCATACCGCCCCAATAGATCCACAGGTGACGCTATCTCTATTGAACTCCACACTACCCTTTTCCACCTGGACAAAAGGAGCATCTACTTAAGAATACTGTTAATTGACTTCAGCTCAGCGTTCAACACCATAGTACCCTTCAAGCTCAACACTAAGCTAAGGAGATGAGACTGAAAAGCTCCCTCTGCAACTGGATCCTGGACTTCCTGACGGACCACCCACAGGTGGTGAGGGTAGTCAACAACACATCCGCCACGCTGACCCTCAACATGGGGGCTCCTCAGGGGTGCGTGCTTAGTCCCCTCTTGTACTCCCTGTTCACCCACAACTGCTTGGTCGCACATGACTCCAACACCATTATTAAGTTTACCGATGACAAGACGGTGGTAGGCCTGATCCACAATGACGATGAGACAACCTATAGGGAGATCAGAGACCTGGCAGTGTGGTGTCAGGGCAACAACATCTCCCTCAACGTCAGTACGACAAAGGAGCTGATCGTTGACTACAGGAAACAGAGTGCTGAGCACACCCCCATTTAACAGGGCTGTAGTGGAGCGGTTTGAGAGCTTCAAGCTCCTCGATGTCCACATCACTAAGGATCTATCATGATCCAAACACACCAACAGTCGTGAAGAGGGCACGACAACGTCTCTTCCCCCCACCCATCAGGAGGCATTTTTTTGTTGTTGTCATGGGCACTCAGATCCTTAAAGGTATATGGCTGCACCATTGAGAGCATCCTAACTGGCTGCATCACCACTTGGTATGGCAACTGCTTGGCATCCGACGACAAGGCGCTACAGAGGGTAGTGCGTATGGCTCAGTACATCACTAGGGCTGAGCTCCCCGCCATCTAGCACATCTGTAACAGGCGGTGCTAGAGGAAGGCCCTAAATTGTCAAAGACGACAGTCACCCAAGTCAAAGACTGTTCTCTCTGCTACCACACAGCAAGCGGTACCAGAGCACCAAGGCTGGGACCAAAAGGCTCCTGAGCAGCTTTTACCCCCATGTCATTAGCCTATTGAACAGTTAGTATAATGGCTACCTAGACTGTTTGCATTTTTTCACCAACTCTCTTGCACTGTCTCTGCACACTCACTGGACTCTACCGACACACACACTTACAAACACACATCCACATTGATGCCACACACTTTCACACTCTTCACATACGCTGCTGTTACTTGTACCCCTGCACATTTACTCGTTACCGGGAATACTTGTACATCCTTGTATAGCCTTATTATTGTTATTTTATTGTTACTATTTTCCTTTTTTGGGGGCAAATTTTTCAACTCTGTATTGTAGGGAAAGGGCCCGTAGACTTTACAGTGAAATGCCTACATCTGAGGTAAAGCTTTTATTTGATGTGACATGTCATGTTCCATTGGGCAAAGGAGTCGGAGGGAGACGGGATCATTACTATTTCACTATTCATCTTGATTTATTATGTGACATGTACATATACCATTAACATTAATGAAGCAAACATGGACATGCTTTAATATGCTCTCTGTAACATGGCAATTACTGGGTATGCATGTGGATGCATCCAAGTGTCATTATGAATTAGCCGTTGTTAGCGGTTAGCGTCTACTGTATCTATTAGGTTAATTAAGCACCTGTTAGCTGACTAATGTGTTAATGTACACACACTGAATGTGTACAGTCATCTAATTGGAAAAATTATATTTCTGTTTTGTGGATAGGCCAGACCCGATGGCTGAATCCCCCAGGTGACATCATTAATTCAAATCAAGCCAAAATACATGATAATGTTCAATTAACTTTATGTTCACTACATATCTTCAGAGTGACTATGTCTCCTAACCTCTGGTAAGAGCAACTGATGGTATACAAAATGCTTCAATATGTTTAATACTGCAAATATACATTTTAAATATACATTTTAAGTACACACCAAAGACCTATCAAACTGCTTTTTATATAAGTTTGTCTCAATCAAACCTAATAGATAAAGGTTCAATCCTGTGGACAAAATGAGCTGGTTCAATATTGTTTTTAAACGATGGGATGTTCTGGGATTGAGAGGTTAAACCTGCCGAGTAAGTAGACCGAATTTTAATTCTACAGATACCCTATGTGATGCTTTCCTTGGGGCATCTGTCAGAGAGCTCAGATTGTAGATGTTCTTTATCCCACATTCTCAGTTTCTTTCATTGTATGATTATTTTTTTTCTCCAAGGCTATAATTGATAAAGATATTCACCAGTTTTCTGACTGGATTTGCAGTGTAGGAGGCAACCTGGATTGTGTCCAGCATTTCTACAACTGTGTAGATAGAGAATATGGGCAAATCTGCCTGGTTCAATGTTATTGTAATGGCCGTTGGTGGAAGAATGTGAGGACCAAAGCGCAGCACGTGTTCGTCATTTTATTAAACTGAACACTGATTTAAAAAAACAACAAAAAAAAAGAGAACAACCAAAACCACTTCATCAGGTGCAAAACACACAACAGAAAATAACTACCCACAATACCCATGTGGGCAAGAGCTACCTAAGTATTGTTCTCAATCAGAGACAACAATAGACAGCTGTCCCTGATTGAGAACCCTACCCGGGCAAAAACAAAGAAATACAAAAACATAGAAGAAGGAACATAGAATGCCCACCCTAGTCACACCCTGGCCTAAACAACATGGAGAATAAAAGCCTCTGGCCAGGGCGTGACAGTTATACTGCGACTTTATCATTTGTCTAACGACCTTGTTGGCTAAAACCAGGTTTAACCACTTCCAGAGCAGGTTTCAGTTCCTAAAACAGTTACCCAGGGATTGTTTGGGTGCAAACATGACTAGTTTGGACACAAACAGGGATGTAGGGGTAAAATATTAGGTGGGTAAACGATGATCGCCGTTAGTGGTGAGTAAAGTAACGCTCCCTATAACTTCAATGCATTTCTTCGGGAAAAGGTGGGTAAACGCTCACACAAAATAAAAAATGTGTGTAAACGGCTCTTATGTGTACTTACAGTGCCTTCAGAAAGTATTCATATCCCTTGACTTATTCCACATTTTGTTGTGTTACAGCCTGAATTCAAAATGGATTAAATGTTTTTCTCTCACTGATTTGCACACATTACCCCATATTGACAAAGTGAAAACATGTTTTTAGAATTTGTTGCAAATTTATTGACAATGAAATACAGAAATATCTCATCCACATAAATATTTACACCCCTGAGTCAATACCTGTTAGAATCACCTTTGGCAGCTATTTAGATCTGTGAGTCTTTCTCAGTTAGTCTCTAAAAGCTTTGCACACCTGGATTATGCAACATTTACAACAAATTATTAATTTCCAAATTCTTCAAGCTCTGTCAAATTGGTTGTTGATCATTGATAGACAACCACTTTTCCCATCTTGCCATATATTTTCAAGCAGATTTAACTCGGCCTCTAAGAAACATTCACGGTCTTGTTGGTAAGCAACTCCAATGTAGATTTGGCCTTAGGTTTTATGTTATTGTCCTGCTGAAAGGTAAATTCTTCCCCCAGTGTCTGGTGGATGTTCTCTTGGATTTTCCCTGTGCTTAGCTCCATTCGGTTTCTTTTTAGTATACCCATAACATGATGCAGCCACCACTTGTCTTGAAAATATGCAGTGTGCTACTCAGTTATGTGTTGTATTAGATTTGCACCAAACGTAACACTTTATATTCAGGACAAAAAGTGAATTGCTTTGCACATTTTTTTTTGCAGTATTACTTTAGTGCCTTGTTTGCAAAGAGGAGGCATGTTTTGGAATATTTGTATTATGTACAAGCTTCCTTTTCACTCTCTCAATCAGGTTAGTATTGTGGAGTAACTACAATGTTTGTCTCCCATCACAGCCATTAAACTCTAACGGTTTTAAAGTCACCATTGACCTCCTCTCCAGCAACTGAGTTAGGAAGGAAACCTGCATCTGTGTATACATACACCACCCAAAGTGTAATTCACTTCACCATGCTCAAAATGATATTCAATATCTACTTTTTTTATTTTTACCCATCTACCAATAGGTGCCCTTCTTCGTAAGGCATTAGAAAACCTCTCTGTTATTTTGGTTGAATATGTGTTTGAAAATCACTGCTTGACTGAGGGACCTTCATTTTATGTGTGGGATACAGAGATGAGGATGTCTTTCAAGAATCATGGTAAACACTATTTCACACAGTGAGTCGATGTAACTTATTGTGTGACTTAAGCACATGTATACACCTGAATGAATTTAGGTTTGCCTAAACAAAGGAGTTGACTACTTATTGACTCTTGAGCTTTAAGAAAAAAAAGTATAATTCAACTTTGACATTATGGGGTATTTGGTGTACGTCAGTGATGACAACATCTCAATTGAATCCATTTTAAAACCCGTCTGTAATACAACAAAGCGAAAAAAGCCCAAGGGGTGTGATACTTTCTGAAGGCACTATACCCACCACTACTGTACACCTGTGGATATCTTGTTCAGAACCCTGTTTAAACCTTTGGCACAGTTATTAAGTGGCAGTGTTAAGGGGGCTTGAATGTAATTCTGAGCACCATGTAGCCTAAAAAGTATAGATTCTAGGTGGTCCTCATAACGCCGACCACTGGCTAGCATCCATGCCTACTGAAGTCAGTGCAACTATGTACAGTAGCTAGGCTTCAGACCATGTTCTACACCTGCACATACTCTATGTTAATTGAGAAAAGCACTTTTGGGAAACACTGTGCCAACGATTGGCATGGAAACCTGTATGCCAAAGAACAATACAGTTGACCTGTTAAAGAGAGTGCATTAGGAAATAAGTCTACGTTGAACACTGTAATTGTCTTCAATTATGACGTCTCCCTGCTTACGTCATGCCTCCTACAACTAGCCTGCAGGATGGTGTGATGGGCATACCATCCCATATCATTTTTGTCCGATCAACAGTCATGTTACCATCTGACGTAGTGGATTCCTTTTTGTTTATGATGATGGTTTGAATAACAGGACTTGAATACACTTTATCTATTCTGTTCTGAACTCAACAACCCCTTTTTTTTAATTGAGGTAAGCTAAATGCCATGTAAGTGATTAGAGAATTTTTTTGTAATTTAAAAAAATATATATATATATATATATTGAAATGCTGAGCTATGCACATTTGAAACAATGACAAATGGCTTTTCAGGAGGAAAAGCTTTTATCATAATACATCTCTATGCAAAAGTGATGAGTTCCGCAATCAACAGCCTTCACAATGGAAATGTGCATATTGTGACCTTTCTTGGTATTTTATGACAGACATGATTCTTTAAGTTCAACATTTTGTGTCTGACTTCTACCTGAACAAGTGATGCAGGCGACAGCACTCTACAGCATTTTTTTGTCTTAAGTGCATTACTCATATGCACTTAAAAACCTATAGGGCTATGCAAATGTAGAGAGTGTCGAACCTCTCTGAAACCTGGGAAAACAAACAACTGCATTAGGAGAATAAGCCAACTCAGTGAAATTGTACTCCTTTCTAACAAGGCTTTGCTGTTTGCTTAACACTGTTACAGTTTGCCCAGAACACGAGACCTCAATAATGTTATGCTAATGAGTTTCATACAGCTTCACTTAGTGAGGCACTTTCACCTTTGTGAAAGCTACTGACATGTTTGGGTACTGTGGGAAACGCATACAGCATAATTTATTAGGAATCATTCGACAAGCAAGTCCACTCAGTTCATTTGTTGTGTTTCTGTATGTTGGTTTTGTTATGTTTGTCTGTCTTCCCATTATTAATTAATCCTGTCAAAGACATTGAGGACAGCAAGCCACTAACCCCAAGTGACGTGGAATAGTCATCCTCAATTTGAATTCTAGTTGATTGGGACTGTAATGGGCTCTGTGCTTGTGTGAGGGATACTGGCGGGTCAGCTTGTTTGACCTGGCCCGGAGGTTAATCCCTATTTATTTTATTCTGAAGTGCAATAAGGCGTTTTTAGACAAATATCAGCCAAATAATAGACTGTCTTGGAACTAGCGGCATGGCAAATGAAGGAGTTGACTAGTGCCATTAATCTACACCATAATAATGAGTAATGAAGTGTCGGAGCGCATCGTGACCTTGCTGTGTCAGTCCAGTGAAGCTGACTACGAGTCAGTTGTCTGCCACTCCACAACGGAGCATCAGTAACCTCAATCTACACTCTGCGTAGGGCTTTTGCATAAACAATCACACGTTGTAGCTCAAATCTGCATTCTAATTATATCAGACACCTTATTAACTTCCATTCAGATGTGAATGTTCACCTGTATTATCCAATCAAAATGGCCACCTAAATCGGTGGGAGAAGAGCGACATATGCATTGTGAGATTCCTGTCTGTTATGCCATTTTGGAAATGATTATTTTATGTAATAATCTTATAAAACGGTATTGTTAAATTGAAAAAGTAGTGAACAAATTCATTCCATCACTTGAATTAAGGATGGAACAAGAATGTTGAAAATGTTCCAAAAAGTTTATCGACTTGGCACATTACCTAAAGTAACTGAGAACCAACAGTGGTATTCTCAGGTGAATGGCTGCTGAGCATCAGAGAGATGTACTACATTAGTAAAACCAGTTGTTTCATGTTCTTTCATATGTAGTAAATCCCATGTGTAGACCACATAAAGAGAAGAGTAAAAACACATCCGCCTGTTGAATTACAGAGAGACCCTCATACGGCGTCCTTGCATAACCTTCTGCTTCTGTTCTATCTATCAGACGGTCCACCATTGAGTGACATCACAAGTCAGAATTGTAAATGACCCCAAGCCTTGTCAAAACCAATGAAATGTAGGCCTACTAATATAAATAAATACAGTAAAGGACAGACCCAGAGATGTTCCATGTAGGGCTGTTGTGGTGACCACATTACCGCCACACTCATGTCATGACTGCAGTAAAATTCCACGTGATCGTTGAGTCACGGTCATCTCCTTTCATGCACTCTGGACATGCGTTTGTAGTACCCAACTCGCTGACTATCATCAGGTCGCTAATGGCCTGGTACTCCATGCTCTATTGTCCCTCTAAACCACTCTGACATCAATGCAAATGAAAAATCACATCATAAACAGTGTGTGAGTTTTAAAACTCACCTCACTGTGATGATCAATTTGGAGAAAAGTTCAACAGCAGGTTGAAGCTGAGTGTGAAAACATGGTCCTTGTGGATGTTTCAAAGCCAAATAAAACTAAATGGACAGTGCTTTCTAAGGTGATGATTCATTCAAAACAGCCATATGCATTTTAGAGCATATACATAGGCCTACAGTGGGGAAAAAAAAGTATTTGGTCAGTCACCAATTGTGCAAGTTCTCCCACTTAAAAAGATGAGAGGCCTGTAATTTTCATCATAGGTACACTTCAACTATGACAGACAAAATTAGAAAAAAAATCCAGAAAATCACGTTGTAGGATTTTTTATGAATTTATTTGCAAATTATGGTGGAAAATAAGTATTTGGTCAATAACAAGTTTCTCAATACTTTGTTATATACCCTTTGTTGGCAATGACAGAGGTCAAGCGTTTTCTGTAAGTCTTCACAAGGTTTTCACACACTGTTGCTGGTATTTTGGCCCATTCCTCCTTATTTAAGATGTCTTTGGTACATAACTTCTTCAGGCTAGGGTCCTTTTTTCTCGATTTAAGATGTCTTTGGTAGATAACTGTCTAGCCTATACTAATCATACACATTCTAATAATCACCTTTGAGTGTGTACTGTATTTTTATACATACTGGACTGAGTGTTTACCTTATGCTACACTCCAAACTTTCTATCCATTAGTCTGGGAGAGAACGTACAGTGGCTTCGGAAAGTGTTCAGATCCCTTGACGTTTTCCCAATCAAATTGTATTTGTCACACACACGTGGTTAGCAGATGTTAATGCGAGTGTAGCGAAATGCTTGTGCTAGTTCCGACAGTGCAATAATAACTAACAAGTAATCTAACAATTCCCCAACAACTACCTAATACACACAAATCTAAAGGGGTGAATGAGAATATGTACACGTAAGTATATGGATGAGCGATGCCCGAGCGGCATAGGCTAGGTGCAATAGATGGTATAAAATACAGTATATACATGTGATATGAGTAATGTAAGATATGTAAACATTATTAAAGTGGCATTATTAAGAGTGCATTGTATAAAGTGACTAGTGATCCATTTATTAAAGTGGCCAGTGATTGGGTCTCAATGTAGGCAGCAGACTCTCTGAGTTAGTCATTGCTGTTTAGTATTCTGATGGCCTTGAGATTGAAGCTCTTTTTCAGTCTCTCGGTCCCAGCTTTGATGCACCTGTACTGGCCTCGCCTTGGATGGTAGCGGTGGTAACGGTGTGAACAGGCAGTGGCTTGGGTGGTGGAGGGCTTTGTATGCATCTCAGAAGTTAAAGTAGTAGTGGTCGAGGGTATTGCGCATGCACATCCTGGAAGAATTCAGGTAGACTTGTTCTCAAATTTGCTTTGTTAAAATCCCACGCTCCAATAAATGCAGCCTCAGGATGTATGGTTTCCAGTTTGCATATAGTCCAGTAAAGTTCCTTGATGGCAGTCTTGGTGTCTGCTTGAGGGGCAATGTACAGAACTGTGATTATAACTGACGATAATTCTCTTGGTAGGTAAAATGGGCGGCACTTGATTGTAAGGAATTCTAGATCGGGTGAGCAGAGTTCCTGTATGTTGTTACAATTACACCATGAGTCGTTAATCATAAAGCATACAGTGCCTTGCAAAAGTATTCATCCCCTTGGCCTTTTTCCTATTTTGTTGCATTACAACCTGTAATTTAAATAGATTTTTATTTGGATATCATGTCATTTGGACTATTTTGTGTAAGTGTCATGTCCTGACCTTAGAGAGCTTTTTTAATGTATATTTGGTTTGGTCCGGGTGTGATTTGGGTGGGCATTCTATGTGTTGTATTTCTTTGTTTGGCCGAGTGTGGTTCCCAATGAGAGGCAGCTGTCTATCTTTGTCTCTGATTGGGAATCATACTTACAGTGAGGGGGGGAAAGTATTTGATCCCCTGCTGATTTTGTACATTTGCCCACTGACAAATAAATGATCAGTCTATAATTTTAATGGTAGGTTTATTTGAACAGTGAGACAGAATAACAACAACAAAAATCCAGAAAAACACATGTCAAAAATGTTATAAATTGATTTTAATGAGGGAAATAAGTACTTGACACCCTCTCAATCAGAAATATTTCTGGCTCCCAAGTGTCTTTTTATACAGGTAACGATCTGAGATTAGGAGCATACTCTTAAAGGGAGTGCTCCTAATCTCAGTTTGTTACCTGTATAGAATACACCTGTCCACAGAAGCAATCAATCAGATTCCAAACTCTCCACCATGGCCAAGACCAAAGAGCTCTCCAAGGATGTCAGGGACAAGATTGTAGACCTACACAAGGCTGGAATGGGCTACAAGACCATCGCCAAGCAGCTTGGTGAGAAGTTGACAACAGTTGGTGTGATTATTCGCAAATGGAAGAAACACAAAAGAACTGTCAATCTCCCTCGGCCTGGGGCTCCATGCAAGATCTCACCTCGTGGAGTTGCAATGATCATGAGAATGTTGAGGAATCAGTGCAGAATTACACGGAGGATGTTGTCAATGATCTCAAGGCAGATGGGACCATAGTCACCAAGAAAACAATTGGTAACACACCTCACCGTGAAGGACTGAAATCCTGCCGGCCCGCAAGGTCCTCCTGCTCAAGAAAGCACATATACATGCCCGTCTGAAGTTTGCCAATGAACATCTCAATGATACAGAGGACAACTGGGTGAAAGTGTTGTGGTCAGATGAGACCAAAATGTAGCGCTTTGGCATCAACTCAACTCGCCGTGTTTGGAGGAGGAATGCTGCCTATGACCCCAAGAACACCATCCCCACCGTCAAACATGGAGGTGGAAACATTATGCTTTGGGGGTGTTTTTCTACTAAAGGACAGGACAACTTCACCGCATCAAAGGGACGATGGACGGGGCCATGTACCGTCAAAACTTGGGTGAGAACCTCCTTCCCTCAGCCAGGGCATTGAAAATGGGTTGTGGATGGGTATTCCAGCATGACAATGACCCAAAACACACGGCCAAGGCAACAAAGGAGTGGCTCAAGAAGAAGCACATTAACTTCTTGGATATAGGGGGGCGCTATTTTAAGTTTTGGATGAAAAACGTTCCCGTTTTAAACAAGATATTTGGTCACGAAAAGATGCTCGACTATGCATATAATTGACAGCTTTGGAAAGAAAACACACTGACGTTTCCAAAACTGCTAAGATATTGTCTGTGACTGCCACAGAACTGATGTTACAGAAAGAACCCAGATAAAAATACAATCAGGAAGTGCCACATTTTTTTAAACTGCCTCATGGCAATGACTCCTTATATGGCTGTGGAGGAGCTAGGAGTCAGCTTACCTTTTCCACGTTTTCCCCAAGGTGTCTGCAGCATTGTGACGTATTTGTAGGCATATCATTGGAAGATTGACCATAAGACACTACATCTACCAGGTGGTCGCTTGGTGTCCTCCGTCGCAATTATTGCGTAATCTCCAGCTGCAGTATTTTTCTGTTTGCCTCGGATGAGAAACCGACTGCCAGGAATTATTTTTCATCGAATAGAATTGTGAAAAACACCTTGAGGATTGATTCTAAACAACGTTTGCCATGTTTCTGTCGCTATTTTGGAGCTAATTTGGAAAAAAGTTCAGCGTTGTGTTGACTGCATTTTCATTTTTTTTTTCTTAGCCAAACTTGATGAACAAAACGGAGCTATTTCTCTTACACAAATAATATTTTTGGAAAAAATGAACATTTGCTATCTAACTGAGAGTCTCGTCATTGAAAACATCTGAAGTTCTTCAAAGGTAAATGATCTTTTTTGAATGTTTTTACTTGTTTTTGTGAAAATGTTGCCTGCTGAATTCTATTTGGTGTTCGCCAAAAGTCATGTGGGAGACTCCCCAAACATACGGAAGCAGGTACTCTGGTCAGATGTGACTAAAATTTAGTGGGAAGGCATGTTGTGTAAATCGAATGATACACACCCCCCCATTAAAAAAATATATATTATTGGTCGTAAGGCAACAAAATAGAAAAAATGCCAAGGGAAGTGAATACTTTTGCAAGCCACTGTACACCCAGGCCCTTCCTTTTCCCAGAGAAGTGTTTATCCCTGTCGGCACGATGCATGGAGAAGGCTGGTGGCTGAACCGATTTTGACAACCTAACCTATTTAGTCCTCTCCACCCTCTCCGAGTTGGGCATCTCCGGCGCGGCCCACGCTTGGATTGCGTCCTACCTGACAGGTCGTTCCTACCAGGTGGCGTGGCGAGAATCTGTCTCCTCACCACGCCCTCTCACCACTGGTGTCCCCCAGGGCTCTGTTCTAGGCCCTCTCCTATTCTCGCTATACACCAAGTCACTTGGCTCTGTCATAACCTCACATGGTCTCTCCTATCATTGCTATGCAGACGACACACAATTAATCTTCTCCTTTCCCCCTTCTGATGACCAGGTGGCGAATCGCATCTCTGCATGTCTGGCAGACATATCAGTGTGGATGACGGATCACCACCTCAAGCTGAACTTCGGCAAGACGGAGCTGCTCTTCCTCCCGGGGAAGGACTGCCCATTCCATGATCTCGCCATCACGGTTGACAACTCCATTGTGTCCTCCTCCCAGAGCGCTAAGAACCTTGGCATGATCCTGGACAACACCCTGTCGTTCTCAACTAACATCAAGGCGGTGGCCCGTTCCTGTAGGTTCATGCTCTACAACATCCGCAGAGTACGACCCTGCCTCACACAGGAAGCGGCGCAGGTCCTAATCCAGGCACTTGTCATTTCCCGTCTGGATTACTGCAACTCGCTGTTGGCTGGGCTCCCTGCCTGTGCCATTAAACCCCTACAACTCATCCAGAACGCCGCAGCCCGTCTAGTGTTCAACCTTCCCAAGTTCTCTCACGTCACCCCGCTCCTCCGCTCTCTCCACTGGCTTCCAGTTGAAGCTCGCATCCGCTACAAGACCATGGTGCTTGCCTACGGAGCTGTGAGGGGAACGGCACCTCAGTACCTCCAGGCTCTGATCAGGCCCTACACCCAAATAAGGGCACTGCGTTCATCCACCTCTGGCCTGCTCGCCTCCCTACCACTGAGGAAGTACAGTTCCCGCTCAGCCCAGTCAAAACTGTTCGCTGCTCTGGCTCCCCAATGGTGGAACAAACTCCCTCACGACGCCAGGACAGCGGAGTCAATCACCACCTTCCGGAGACACCTGAAACCCCACCTCTTTAAGGAATACCTAGGATAGGATAAAGTAATCCTTCTCACCCCCCTCCCCCCTTAAAATATTTAGATGCACTATTGTAAAGTGGCTGTTCCACTGGATGTCATAAGGTGAATGCACCAATTTGTAAGTCGCTCTGGATAAGAGCGTCTGCTAAATGACTTAAATGTAAATGTAAATGTAGTCTATCTTGTTGTCAAGAGACTGGACATTGGCTAGTAGTATACTCTGGAGCGGTGTGCGATTTGCACGTCTACGGAGCCTGGCCAGGTGGCTGCTTTGTCTGCCCCTTCTGCAGCGTTGCTGTTTTGGATCGCCTATTCGAATTACCTCCATTATCCTGGGTGGAGGATCCACTTCGGGAACGTCGTATTCCTGGTCATAATGTTGGTAAATTGACATTGCTCTTATAGCCAATATTTATTCCCGGCTGTATGTAATAAAACTACCTGCGATAACAATGTAAGAAATAATACATAAAAAAACGAAATACAAAATACATAGTGCATAGTTTCCTAAGAACTCGAAGCGAGGTGACAGTCTTTCCGCATTTTGTTACGGTACAGTCTTATTCTAAAAGGGATTCAAAAAAATCCCTCATCAATCTACACACAATATCCCATAATGACAAAGCAAAAACTGTTTTTTTAAAGATTTTTTGCAAATTATTATTATTTTAAACTACTGAAATATAACAGTTACATAAGTTTTCAGACCCATTACTCAGTACTTTGAAGCACCTTTGGCAAAGATTACGGCATTGGCTCTTCTCAGGTATGATGCTACAAGCTTGGCACACCTGTATTTGGGGAGTTTCTCCAATTCCTCTCTGCAGATCCTCTCCAGCTCTGTCAGATTGGATGGGGAGCGTCGCTGCACATACATTTTCAGGTTTCTCCAGAGATATTCGATCGGATTCAAGTCCAGGCTCTGGCTGGGCCGGTCAAGGACATGCAGAGACTTGTACCGAAGCCATTCCAGCATTATCTTGGCAGTGTCCTTAGGGTCATTTTCCTGTTGGAAGGTGAACGTTCACCCCAGTCTGAGATCCTGAGGGCTGCAGGTTTTTATCAAGGAACGGAACAGTTTTTCATCAAGGATCTCTGTACTTTGCTCCGTTCATCTTTGCCTTGATTCTGACTAGTCTCCCAGTCCCTGCTGCTGAAAAACATCTCCACAGCATGATGCTACCAACACCATACTCTCTCGTAGGAATGGTGCCAGGTTTCCTTCAGGCCAAAGAGTTCAATCTTGGTTTCATCAGACCAGAAAATCTTGTTTTCTCATGGTCGGAGGCTCCTTAAGGTGCCTTTTGCCAAACTCCAAGCGGGCTGTCATGTGCTTTTGTCTGGCCACTCTACCATAAAGACCTGATTTAATGGAGTGCTGCTGAGATGGTTGTCCTTCTGGAAGGTTCTCCCATCTCCACAGAGGAACTCTAGAGCTCTGTCAGAGTGACCATCGGTTTCCAGCCAAACCGATTGCTCGGAAGAGTCTTGGTCGTTCAAAATTTCTTCCATTTAAGAATGATGGAGGCCACTGTGTTCTTGGGGACCTTCAATGCTGCAGAAATGGGTTGGTACGCTTTCCCAGATCTGATTTTTTTTAAACAAGAAACATATATAAATATAAGACAAAACACACCATGACAAGAGCGACAACACTACATAAAGAGAGACCTAAGACAACAACATAGCAAGGCTGCAACACATGACAACACAGCATGGGAGCAACACAACATGGTAGCAACAAAAAACATGGTACAAACATTATTGTGCAGTATTAGGGCATTTTTATATTTTCATAATTCATTTACTGACACATTACCTTTCAGCTACAGAATCTTACAACCGTGCATTTCCATCTCCTCCCCTCTCTCCTTCATTCCTTTCTCGAGCGCACAGAGAGAGGCTGGTTTAAGGAAATGTGTTTTGTTGTGAAAACATGCTAGGCTACTATCAATGTTCCCGAACAGATTAAACTTGTTTTGGCAAATTAAGTGCTGGGTAGCTGCAGGAGTCCTGCAGAAGTTTGCAGGAATACAGAGTTTGGGTGAAATATCACCTGTCACCCAGCTAGAGGCTACATGCTCCTCAAACAGTGGAGTGAAGTAACCAAAATAACCACAGTAGCCTACCAGTATGAGTGGAAAAGCTAACCAGCAGGAAAGTGGCCTCCTTTCACTAATCGTGTACATACGGATGACATGTATTTTCTGCCCTGCCCCTGTTCCATTCTAAATGTACTAAGATGTCAAATTAGTTTAAACAAAATATTATATTGAGAATTATCTGATGAAAATATATAGAACAGCATGTGCAGCCTGAGGCAAGGAACAGAACGCAAGCTTTTTTTTGTGACTTTGTCAAATCATTAATAGCCTATAGTCACACCATGAAGCCCACACATGTTTTGATTCCAAAGACATTCTGAGTTTTGTATCATTCACTACTGAAGTTGTCAAATCACTCTAATTCTAGCGTACACGACCTGTTTCAAATGATCACTTTTACACTCAACATATCAACCATATGCGCACTCGCTACAGAATAGGAGAAGTATCCTTTATATTTTATTCAGCTCATTTCAATTTTATATTCTTCTTACTATAAAATCAATGGCACGAGACTTACAAGCATATCTTGTCTGCTAAATGAACAAGCCAACAGCCTATGGCATGGCTCATAGCCAAATAACAGTGTTTAGACATGCCTAAAATAAACATTTCTCCTTTGCCAAGATAATCCATCCACCTGACAGCTGAGGCATATCAAGAATCTGGTTAAACAGCATGGTCTTTACACAGATGCACCTTGCGCTGGGTACAATAAGATCACTCTTAAATGTGCGGTTTTGTTACACAACACAATGCCACATGTCTACATTTTGAGGGAGCGTGCAATTGGAATGCTGACTGCAGGAAGGTCCACCAGAGCTGTTGCCAGAGAATGAAATGTGAATGTGAATCTACTATAAGCCACCGACAAATGTCGTTTTAGGAGATGGGGCTGAAGAAATGTAACCCATTTTTTAATTCATAGACAGAGCTATGGATGCAAGGACTGACCATCCACGACTACAACAAAAAGCAGGACTGTAGTCAAAATAAATCATATAACCTACTTATAGCAGTGTTAATGTCAACAATTACCTGTATACAATATGATCTGAACAGTACAGAGACTTTCTCATAAAGGCTAGGGTTTTGGATTACGATCAGGCTGACTACAAAGGTGGCAACTCTCCTATTCCCTTTGAAAAGAGGAAATCCCATCGCACACATCAAAAGTCTCGAGATCAAGAGGGGGATAATTAAAAGTCCATGACTTATTAATTTACTTAACTCAATTTGCTTATTTGCCAGGCAGTCTGCGTGGGCATAGCCACGTCTGCTCTGTGGCATCTTTTAGGTTGTGACAATCTCTCACCTTTTACAGTGTCCAAATTAGGACAGTGTCAGTCACTTTATCTTGTCGGAGTCAAAGGACTTGGTATCAGAGTGAAGCTATCCTAATATGGCCACCTGCACTGCACCCCACAGTCACAGCTTTAATGATCCCTAATTCGGCCGAGCAGTGTGATTTACCCATATAGCAGAGGGATCTGGATTAGATTTGTAGCGTCTCTGAAGAGCGTCTCTGAAGAAAGAACTGTGCAATTAATGAGGATCCCTATTCCATCCCCCTAAACCTGCTCTGATCGTTAGACTACTGACTTTACACCTCTCTTTTTTTCCACATCTTTGTTCTTTCTGATCTTTGTTTTGCCACAGCAATTACCAATCTGATATGTCCAAACGAGCTGATTCAGAGTGGTTTTGCCTTGCACCGGTGATGTTTCATGCTGGCCTGTGTGTACCTCATTGGGAAATGCTCCGGAAGACACTGGGGGCTTTGCTCTCCCTGATTATCACTAGTTCACTAGAGCTCTGTGTTTGATATGTGTGCTTTAAGTGTCAATCTTTAGGCTCTCTCTCTCTCTCTCTCTCTCTCTCTCTCTCTCTCTCTCTCTCTCTCTCTCTCTCTCTCTCTCTCTCTCTCTCGATCGATGTATACATCAAATAAACCTTAATGGAAATTCTCTCTCTCTCTGGCCATCTCCTGACCGAATTCCTTGTACCTTTCCTTAATCCAACTGGGCCGCTGCCAGGGTTGTTGCATCTCTTGCCATACAAAGTGGTGTCTTATCAGATAGGCCTCCCTTTTATTTCCCCAGAGGGATGTGCCTTCACAAAGGTCTACTTTTTTAACATTTCACTCTTGATGTATCTTATCCATTCAGCAAAACGACAGAGTCATGTGCTTTTATATGCGAACTAGTAGATAGTAGATGACGTTACAAATTCTTCAAGCGGCAATCAGTAGTAGAAACAATAACGCGTACTCCCCGCCCCTGGTTCAGTTAAAAGCTGAGGGTTGGTGCTGGAGAAATATAAACACTCCTAAATACATAGACAGACTTATGGATGCAATGACTGACCATCCATCACATCAAAATGATAGTTGTAACCATGTTTTGAGGCTGTATAGTGTTTGATTACATTTTCTTTATTAACAAACAGAGTAAAACAAGCATCTATTTTGGGTTCTAAAGGAACACAACAGTTGAACTAGGCTCATGAGGGATTCATAAGTTGTATTATTCAAGAATCAATGGGTACATATCATTAAGTTATAAGCCCCAAAATGGATTGCCCATTTAATCATTCTGGAAATCCTATGAGAATCAAAAAGCATAGATGGTAGACGATGTTTAGCACCTGGGAGGCTGGGAATCATGGGAATTTATATAACGGAAATCTTAAAGTTTTGGCCATCACCCTCAACAGCTCCAACTGGTATGTGTATTGGTTAACATTTATATCCCAAATTAATCTTCACCCAATGGATCAGACTTGTTAGAAAATGTCTGAAGAAATGTATAGTATACTCAGGAGGACCTATAAATCAAATCAAATCAAATCAAATTTTATTTGTCACATACACATGGTTAGCAGATGTTAATGCGAGTGTAGAGAAATGCTTGTGCTTCTAGTTCCGACAATGCAGTGATAACCAACAAGTAATCTAACTAACAATTCCAAAACTACTGTCTTATACACAGTGTAAGGGGATAAAGAATATGTACATACGGATATATGAATGAGTGATGGTACAGAGCAGCATACAGTAGATGGTATCGAGTACAGTATATACATATGAGATGAGTATGTAGACAAAGTAAACAAAGTGGCATAGTTAAAGTGTCTAGTGATACATGTATTACATAAGGATGCAGTCGATGATGTAGAGTACAGTATATACGTATGCATATGAGATGAATAATGTAGGGTAAGTAACATTATATGAGGTAGCATTGTTTAAAGTGGCTAGTGATATATTTACATCATTTCCCATCAATTCCCATTATTAGAGTGGCTGGAGTTGGGTCAGTGTCAATGACAGTGTGTTGGCAGCAGCCACTCAATGTTAATGGTGGCTGTTTAACAGTCTGATGGCCTTGAGATAGAAGCTGTTTTTCAGTCTCTCGGTCCCAGCTTTGATGCACCTGTACTGACCTCGCCTTCTGGATGATAGCGGGGTGAACAGGCAGTGGCTCGGGTGGTTGATGTCCTTGATGATCTTTATGGCCTTCCTGTAACATCAGGTGGTGTAGGTGTCCTGGAGGGCAGGTAGTTTGCCCCCGGTGATGCGTTGTGCAGACCTCACTACCCTCTGGAGAGCCTTACGGTTGAGGGCGGAGCAGTTGCCGTACCAGGCGGTGATACAGCCCGCCAGGATGCTCCCGATTGTGCATCTGTAGAAGTTTGGGAGTGCTTTTGGTGACAAGCCGAATTTCTTCAGCCTCCTGAGGTTTAAGAGGCGCTGCTGCGCCTTCTTCACGACGCTGTCAGTGTGAGTGGACCAATTCAGTTTGTCTGTGATGTGTATGCCGAGGAACTTAAAACTTGCTACCCTCTCCACTACTGTTCCATCGATGTGGATAGGGGGGTGTTCCCTCTGCTGTTTCCTGAAGTCCACAATCATCTCCTTAGTTTTGTTGACGTTGAGTGTGAGGTTATTTTCCTGACACCACACTTCGAGGGCCCTCACCTCCTCCCTGTAGGCCGTCTCGTCGTTGTTGGTAATCAAGCCTACCACTGTTGTGTCGTCCGCAAACTTGATGATTGAGTTGGAGGCGTGCGTGGCCACGCAGTCGTGGGTGAACAGGGAGTACAGGAGAGGGCTCAGAATGCACCTTTGTGGGGCCCCCGTGTTGAGGATCAGCGGGGAAGAGATGTTGTTGCCTACCCTCACCACCTGGGGTGGCCCGTCAGGAAGTCCAGTACCCAGTTGCACAGGGCGGGGTCGAGACCCAGGGTCTCAAGCTTGATGACGAGCTTGGAGGGTACTATGGTGTTGAATGCCGAGCTGTAGTCGATGAACAGCATTCTCACATAGGTATTCCTCTTGTCCAGGTGGGTTAGGGCAGTGTGCAGTGTGGTTGAGATTGCATCGTCTGTGGACCTATTTGGGCGGTAAGCAAATTGGAGTGGGTCTAGGGTGTCAGGTAGGGTGGAGGTGATATGGTCCTTGACTAGTCTCTCAAAGCACTTCATGATGACGGAAGTGAGTGCTACGGGGCGGTAGTCGTTTAGCTCAGTTACCTTAGCTTTCTTGGGAACAGGAACAATGGTGGCCCTCTTGAAGCATGTGGGAACAGCAGACTGGTATAGGGATTGATTGAATATGTCCGTAAACACACCGGCCAGCCGGATCTGCACATGCTCTGAGGGCGCGGCTGGGGATGCCGTCTGGGCCTGCAGCCTTGCGAGGCTTAACACGTTTAAATGTCTTACTCACCTCGGCTGCAGTGAAGGAGAGACCGCATGTTTTCGTTGCAGGCCGTGTCAGTGGCACTGTATTGTCCTCAAAGCGGGCAAAAAAAGTTATTTAGTCTGCCGTGAAGCAGAGAACGTTGCAGTCTCTGATGTCCCTCTGGAATGCTACCCTTGCCCGGATTTCATCAACCTTGTTGTCAAGAGACTGGACATTGGCAAGAAGAATGCTGGGGAGTGGTGCGCAATGTGCCCTTGTCCGGAGTCTGACCAGAAGACCGCTACGTTTCCCTCTTTTTCGGAGTCGTTTTTTTGGGTCGCTGCATGCGATCCATTCCGTTGTCCTGTTTGTAAGGCAGAACACAGGATCCGCGTCGCGGAAAACATATTATTGGTCGTACTGATGGTGAGTTGACGCTGATCTTATATTCAGTAGTTCTTCTCGACTGTATGTAATGAAACCTAAGATGACCTGGGGTACTAATGTAAGAAATAACACGTAAAAAAAATAAAAACTGCATAGTTTCCTAGGAACGCGAAGCGAGGCGGCCATCTCTGTCGGCGCCGGAAGATCTACTGCATACTCTAAATATAGATGCCACATTGTATCCCGACGATTTAGCTAGACTAGTCTATGATATCAGCTCACCAAGTTAAGAGGATAACCTCTGTCCATGGTTCTGATAAAAAATTACAGTAAATCAAGGACAGTATAGTATGGACAGTATAGACAATAAAGAAGTGATCAGATGACGCAAATGCTAAGCTACCGGACCGTTTTGCTAGCACAGATTGGAATATGTTCCAGGATTCTTCCGATGGCATTGAGGAGTATACCACATCAATCACTGGCTTCATCAATAAGTGCATTGATGACGTCATCCCCACAGTGACCGTACGTACATACCCCAACCAGAAGCCATGGATTACAGGCAACATCCGCACTGCGCTAAAGGGTAGAGCTGCCGGATTCAAGGAGCGGGACTCTATTCCGGACAAGAAATCCCGCTATGCCCTCCGAACCATCAAACCGGCAAAGCGTCATTACTGTTCAGTCGTGTGGTCAGGTGCAACGAAAAAGGCCTGAAAGATGGCCCTTGGATGTACACAGAGATCTAATATTAATAATATGTATGTCAATCTCTCCTGGCTCAAAGTGGAGGAGAGATTGACTTCATCACTACTTGTATTTATGAGAGGTATTGACATGTTGAATGCATTGAGCTGTCTGTTTGAACAACTGGCACATAGCTTGGACACCCCATGCATACCCCACAAGACATGCCACAAGAGGTCTCTTCACAGTCCCCAAGTCTATATGTTACGGTTTTCTTGCGGTGAAGGAGAGGAGGACCAAAATGCAGCGTGGTAATTTTGATACATGTTTAATAAACGAATAAACACAAACAATACAAAACAAGAACCGTGAAAACCTAAACAGCCAATCTGGTGCAAACAAACACAGAGACAGGAACAATCACCCA
Organism: Oncorhynchus gorbuscha; assembly: GCF_021184085.1. Lineage (NCBI taxonomy): Eukaryota > Metazoa > Chordata > Actinopteri > Salmoniformes > Salmonidae > Oncorhynchus > Oncorhynchus gorbuscha. The sequence continues at coordinate 24,480,737 of NC_060179.1, read as the reverse complement.
CGAAACACTCAAAGAATATGGCTGCCTAAATATGGTTCCCAGGGGCACACAGTGTGTTGTGAAATCTGTGAATGTATTGTAATGTTTTTAAAATTGTATAAACTGCCTTAATTTTGCAGGACCCCAGGAAGAGTAGCTGCTGCCTTTGAAGCCGCTAATGGGGATCCATAATAAATACAAATACAGGACTATGATTGAATCGTACTACACCGGCTCCATCGCTCGTTGAATGTGGCAGGGCTTGCCACTATTACAGACTACACAGCCGCGAGCTGCCCAGTGACCAGACACCTACCAGATGAGCTAAATTACTTCTATACTTGCTTCGAGGCAAGCAACACTGAAGCGTGCATGAGAGCATCAGCTGTTCCGGACGACTGTGTGATCACGCTCTCCGCAACCGATGTAAGACCTTTAAATAGGTCAACATTCACAAGACTACAGGGCCAGACAGAGTGTCAGGATGTGTACTCTGAACATGTGCTGACCAACTGGCAAGTGTCTTCACTGACTTTTTCAACCTGTCCTTGACTGGGTCTGTAATACTAACATGTTTCAAGCAGACCACCATAGTCCCTGTGCCCAATAACACTAAAGTAACCTGGCTAAATGACTACCAACCCGTAGCACTCGTATGTATCGATAAACTTACACAAACGCTTGGATTGCTTTCGCTGTAAAGCATATTTTCAAAATCTGACATGATAGGTGGATTAACAAAAGGCTAAGCTGTGTTTTCCTATATTGCACTTGTGATTCCATGAATTTAAATATTTTGAGTAATATTCATTGAATGTAGCGCTATGCAATTCAGCGGTTGTTGATGACAATTATTGTCAGGTTCTGACCTTTATTTCCTGTGTTTTGTATTTAGTTAGTATGGTCAGGGCGTGAGTTGGGTGGGCAGTCTATGCTTGTTTTTCTATGATTTGGGTATTTCTATGTTAGGCAGGTGTCATTAGTTGTCTCTGATTGAGAATCATACTTAGGTAGCCTGGGTTTCACTGTGTGTTTGTGGGTGATTGTTCCTGTCTCTGTGTTTGCACCAGATAGGACTGTTTTAGGTTTTCTCACGTTTGTTGTTTTTGTTATCTCATGTGTAGTTTCTTTATAAATTAAAGAACATGAATAACCACCATGCTGCTTTTTGGTCCGCTTCTCCTTCACCACAGGAAAACCCTTACAATTATCCCGTTAATGGGATTTCAGCCATAAGTTAAATAAAGGTTAAATTGATAAATAAAGATCCACAGATGATGCAATCTCTATTGCATTCCGCACTGCTTCTTAAGGGCTTGTAAGTAAGCATTTCACTGTAAGGTACCTGTTGTATTCGGCGCATGTAACAAATAACATTTGATTTGATGAAGATAGGCAGAAACTTCTTCTTTAATAGAAAGCTCCGATCATGCTTGTAGAAAATGTAATGGCGACAATGGCTAGCTAAACTCATACACAGAAACACGTCATCGGATCGTTATTATTGTGGAGTAACTACAATGTGAGCGAACTTATTATGTGACATGTTAAGCAAATATTTACTCCTGAACTTATTTAGGCTTGCCATAACAAAGAAATTTGAGCTTTTTTTCATTTTTTATTAATTTGTAACAATTTTGAAAAACATAATTCCACTTTGACTTTATCGGGTATTCGGTGTAGGCCAGTGACAATCTCAATTGAATCCATTTTTAAATTCCAGCTGTAAAACAAAATGTGAAAAAAGTTGAGGGGTGTGATACTTTCTGAAGACACTATACCCACCACTACTGTACACCTGTGGATATCTTGTTCAGAACCCTGTTTAAACCTTTGGCACAGTTATTAAGTGGCAGTGTTAAGGGGGCTTGAATGTAATTCTGAGCACCATGTAGCCTAAAAAATATAGATTCTAGGTGGTCCTCATAACGCCGACCACTGGCTAGCATCCATGCCTACTGAAGTCAGTGCAAGTATGTACAGTAGCTAGGCTTCAGACCATGTTCTACACCTGCACATACTCTATGTTTGAGAAAAACACTTTTGGGAAACACTGTTCGGGAGTTGAATACTTATTGACTCAAGACATTTCAGGTTTTCATTTTTTATTAATTTCTAAAAATTTCTAGGCCAGTGACACAGCATCTCAATTAAATTAATTTTAAATTCAGGCTGGTACACAACAAAATGTGGAAAAAGTCGAAGGGTGTGAATACTTTGTTTCACCTAGGCACTCCAATTTGACAAAGTATGTGGTAGTCTAGCTACAGAAAGTTCACACAACTCTACTTCATGTTTGGTTAATGTTATACTTCATCATGTCTTTTCAGGATCTACGTAAAGGAGTGTGAGCTGAAGGGCCCGCTGTCATCTGCCCATGTGTTGTACTTTATTAGTAAAGTTCCACTTTTCTGAGAGCACTCCCATCTACACTGAACAAAAATATAAATGTAACATTTCAAGTGTTGTTCCCATGTTTCATGAGTTGAAATAAAAGAGCCTTAGTTTACAGATGGCATAAAAGTTTGTTATTTAGGCACATGAAAGTTCACATGTTCGAGGAGGCATTTCTGACAAAAAAAAAATGCATTTTGATGAAATAAAATAAAAGTTTACGTTCAAAAGGCTCTCCTGTGAAGTAGTGACATACATCTCATGAAACAGGTCACAAATGTGCAATTTGGTCCCACAACACAATGCCACAAATTTTGAGGGAGTGTGCAATTAATATGCTGAATGCAGAAATTTCCACCAGAGCTGTTGCCAGAGAATTGAATGGTCATTTTTCTACCATTACTTTTTTTATTTTACCTTTATTTAACCAGGCAAGTCAGTTAAGAACAAATTCTTATTTTCAATGACAGCCTAGTGGGTTACAGTGGGTTAACTGCCTGTTCAGGGGCAGAGCGACAGATTTGTACCTCGTCAGCTCGGGGGTTTGAACTTGCAACCTTCCGGTTACTAGTCCAACGCTCTAACCACTAGGCTACCCTGCCACCCCAATGTCGTTTTAGAGAATTTGGCAGTATGTTCAACCAGCCTCACAACCACAGACCATATATAACCATGCCAGCCCAGGACCTCCACATCCGGCTTCTTCACCTGCGGGGATTGTCTGAGACCAGCCACCCGGATAGTTGATGAAACTGTGGGTTTGCACAAACAACAAATTTCTGTAAAAGCTGTCAGAAACCATCTCAGTGAAGCTCATCGTCCTAACCAGGGTCTTGATCTGACTGCAGTTCAGCGTTGTGTGTTAGAGCAATGACTGGAAGTCTATGGGTATCTACTAGCATGCTAGCAGATACCCTTAGACTTCCAGTCATTGTGCTAACGCTATTAGCATTGGCTCGCAAAACTATATTAACTTCCTTCATACTGGACACGGAGACATAACAATTGTATTCAATAAAGGGCCTCATTGCCAAAATCCCAAAGTATCCCTTTAACAGTACAGCGTTCAATGCTTTACTTTACCTTAGCAACCTTGCTCAAGCCCTTATACTCCTACACATATCACTTTTGACTGCCTAATCAATAGATGCGTTACATTTATGAAACCACCCACTGAAAAAGACTGTGCCTGCCTAAAGGACCCAGCCAACCACTTACCATTTTTAATTTTCCAAAGTTCCGACCACACTGACGTCATGATAGGAGTCCAGACAGCCAATGTCATTGAGGGCAATGATAAAAATGTGTCAAATGGATTGGTTCTAATCCGCAGATGCTTTCTCCCAGCAGGAAATCACAAAGCTGTTATTTCAATATGAAGCACGACAGATAGCTTTATGAGGATCAATGCGTTGTGTCGAAGTACATTGCAGAATCACCCTGGAGCTAAGCTGAAACCTCATTATCTCTTCATAAACGTTGGATGTTAGAATTAATGAATAGTAATCAACGGCAACCCGTGAGGATCACATTTATAAGACAGTCAATTCTATATAAATATACTGTGTGTGTGTGTGTGTGTGTGTGTGTGTGTGTGTGTGTGTGTGTGTGTGTGTGTGTGTGTGTGTGTGTGTGTGTGTGTGTGTGTGTGTGTGTGTGTGTGTGTGTGTGTGTGTGTGTGTGTGTGTGTGTGTGTGTGTGTGTGTGTGTGTGTATACATATCATACACTGCTGTTCAAAAGTTTGGGGTCACTTAGAAATGTCCTTGTTATTGAAATAAAAGGGGAAAAAAATTGATACAGACTGACCAGTTGATTCCTTATTGATGTCACTTGTTAAATTTACTTCAACCAGTGTAGATGAAGGGGAGGAGACAGGTGAGCGAATGATTTCTAAGCCTTGAGACATTTGAGACATGGATTCTGTATGTGTGCCATTCAGAGGGTGAATGGGCACGACACAATATTTAAGTGCCTTTGAATGGGGTACGGTAGTAGGTGCCAGGCACACCGGTTTGTGTCAAGAACTGCAACACTGCTGGGTTTTTCACCCTCAACACTTTCCCTCCTATGTCAAGAATGGTCCACCCCCCAAAGGACATCCAGCCAACTTTACACAACTGTGGGAAGCATTGGAGTCAACCCCTAAGGTTAGCCTTTGAAAGATATCTCCTTACACTGTACATACCTTTTATTTTTATTTGATTTAACCTTCATTTAACTAGGCAAGTCAGTTAAGAACAAATTCTTATTACAATGACGTTCTACCCCGGCCAAACCCGGACAACGCTGGGCCAATTGTGCGCTTCCCTATGGGACTCCGAATCACGGCCGGATGTGATATAGCCTGGAATCGAACCATGGACTGCAGTGACGCCTATTGTACACCTATTGCATGCCTATTACATGCCTATTTCACTGAGATGCAGTGCCTTAGACCTCTGCGCCACTCGGGATAACTACTGCCTATACTACTGTCTATCTGTTCACTACTGTCTATCTGTTCACATCCTGGTACTTTCCATGATCTGTACCACTCAGCCAGAATAACTAGTTGGGGAAAGTACAGCACTGCATAAATTATGCTGACTCAGAGTCCTTATATAAATTACTTTATTTAATTTCCTAAGGCACAGGTGGTGACACCAAGGAATTAGTAATTCCCTCTCATTATAAATCAAGGTGTTATGCCCCACCACTCGCACTTTCCCTTCGCTCCATCTCACTCCCATCCCTATCTATCCCCTTTCGCGCCCCTCTCTCCTCTCTTTCACTCCCTCCTCCTTCCCTTGCTCTTTCCCTTCCCACTCTCACTCTCATCTTTCCCCTCTTGCCACCTTTCTTTCAAATGCTAACCGATGTCAAGCCAAGCAGTATGGAAAGCCATGCTGAAATGCATTTGACTCCCAGAAAAACAAATTATTATTCATAATTGACAGAGGGCAACAGGATTTGTTGGGATTTGTAACCATCTGAGCAATCCTCTGGTCCGATATCCCACACTACCCCGGCCAGCTTGTGTTTCCTTTGGCACACCATCAACACCTCGCCATCCAAAGTTCAGAACTTGCAGTAGTGGCAGAATATTAAAATGCAATTCAAATCAATACAAATTTGTTTCGCATACACATGTACCAGGTTGCTGCTGATGTGGCGAAATGCATGTATGAGTAAACATTGACTAAATTTGAGTTAACACAGATGTAGGATCTTCATTTGAGACCGTTTGCTACAGCAGGAAAATAATCCTGCAGCAACAGGAAATGTGAATTATTATGTGGTGTCACATTCTGACCATAGTTCTGTTATTTTATTATTTGTTTTAGTATGGTCAGGGTGTGAGTTGGGGTGGGCAGTCTATGTTTGTTTTTCTATGTTGTGTTTTTCTATGTAGTATGGTTCTCAATCAGAGACAGGTGTTGTTATTTGTCTCTGATTGAGAATCATACTTAGGTAGCCTGGGTTTCACTTTTGGTTTGTGGGTGTTTGTTTCCGTGTGAGTGTTTGGGCCACACGGTACTGTTTCGGTTTTGTATATTCACGTCATCGTTTATCGTATTGGTTCAGTGCTTTCTTTTATTAAAATCATCATGAACACTTACCACTCTGCGCTTTGGTCCTCCTCTCTTTCTCCCGACGAAAACCCTTACATGTGGATTGTAATTAATGGAAAGATTTTGTAGGGGTTGATTTTTCGTTAAGGTAAATCAAGTCTGACATTTTAAAGTGGAAATTATAAACTTTAGAAGCCTTTTAAAGCTGAAATACACTACACGTTTGCATGTTCTGCTGTGCAGGAAAATTCTCAGCAGTGATCCAATTAAGATCCTACATCTGTAGAGCCTTTACATTGAATGGACCCTGTTTACAAACAGTAGGGTTGAATTAGACAATTATACAAAGGAAACACAAGAAGGCATTGAAAGGGTAGGTTAACCCAAAGGGCAGGGCTTGAAGTGATGAGGGATGAGTGGCTGTCTTGTTTTGGAATGAGGGCCCCAGCCTCTCCACTTAACAGCAGGTGCAGAGGAAGACATAGTGCAGGGAGATGATAGCGTATAGCGTCATCCCAGCTGTTTGGGATTCATTGAAAGGGCTGGAGTGTGATTCCGAGCCAGAGAGGGCCAGTGAGGATGATTGACCTTGTCAGAGCCAATGGGTCAAGTGTAATAAACGAGGTAAAGGTGAACATTAGTCAAGAACCTGTGACAGATTTAGAAGCAATGATTTCCCTGGCTTCCAGCTTACTTCCAGCGCTAGAAACAGGGCATTTTCGGTTCCAAGTTGACCGTCCATTAAATTCTCATTCAACAAAGTCAGAGTTTCCCTGGCTGTGCTCTGTACTCTGTACCTGCAGCACAGTACATCACTGTTTCCTGATTTGTCTTCCTAAGGAATGGGCCTATGGGGTGAAAGGTTGCGCCATGATGAAATATTAAAGAGGGATGTAAGAACTGGCAAATATATTGTAACACTACAGGTTTGTGGCAAATGTCTGTGAATTTCTGTTTAAAAAAACAACATAACACTGATGTGCTTGATCCCTATTCTTACAACCAATAAACAAAAAGTGAACAGCCATTTATTTTCAGTGGGAAAAAAAGTCTATAAATTAACATTACAGAGACACGATTAAACCAAGAGCCAGAGTGGATCGATTATTTCATAACTTGTGGTGGAGCCACATTGTCGTAGCGTCATAAAAATAACAATAATTGGAAATGAAGCTGGCGATGTGGAAATAAATCAATCAAGTCATCCTCTTCTTCCAACACGGTGTGGAGGAAGAGAAGAGAGAGAGAGATCCAACAAGAGACATCCATCAGGCCGACGCACTAAAACTCAGTAATGATGAAAAACAAAGCACAGCAAAGCAATGAAGCAGTTGTAAGTGTCAGCTGCATTGAGAGAGCTGCTATGTTAGATACACAGGCGGTATTAATGAGAGGCGGGGTAGCAGTGTTGGCATGGCAACGCCATATGAAGAAAATAGTGCATGCAAAAGATGTTGAGAGGAATAGGTTATTAATAACACTGGAAATGCCGAGCCTCGAGGGACCTCACTTTGAGCCAATGAGCAGTCATTTTAACTGCAACACACTAAAAGTCAAATACTTTTTTTTCTATATGCTATCGGGAAAAAACATAATTTGGTTGTGTTTATGTAGGTCTTGGGTAATATTAGAAAAATTAGAAAAATATTACCAAAAATTATATATATTTCAAAGAACAAAATAGCATTACTTTATGTTACTGGAGGCTAACTGCTGCCGCTTGCCCACGTGTGGAGCGCATGTACCAGCAGTTACTCTTTAAAAAAGTTATATTTTGAAATAGAGCTCCTCTCTTCAATTTTGAGATTTATTTGGTAAAGGTAAGTGTTTTGAAAACCTCAATCTGCTCTGATGCTATACAGAAATCAAAGTGTCTCACCTGCATGTAACTCTGTGGGACGATTTGAGTCACTTTTTGGCACTCCTTGGAAGATAATGACATGTTCTCTTAAAACATTTTATAACACACATTGTATTGATGATATAGAAATGCTAAAAACATACAGAGCATTCAGAAATAATTCAGACCCCTTCCCTTTTCCACATTTTGTTACATTGCAGACTTACTCTAAAAAAAAATATTTTTTTTATCCTCATCAATTTATAAACAATACCCCATAATGGAATTGTCCGTAGAGCTCAGAGACAGGACTGTGTCGAAGCACAGATCTGGGGAAGGGTACCAAAACATGTCTGCAGCATTGAAGGTCCCCAAAAACACAGTACCCTCCATCATTCTTGAATGGAAGAAGTTTGGAACCACCAAGACCCTTCCAAGAGCTGGCCTCCTGGCCAAACTGAGCAATCGGAGGAGAAGGGCCTTGGTCAGGGAGGTGTGCAAGAACCCAATGGTCACTTTGACAGAGCTCCAGATTTCCTATGTGGAGATGAGAGAACCTTCCAGAAGGACAACCATATTTGCAGCACTCCACCAATAAGGCCTTTATGGTAGAGTGGCCAGACGGAAGTCAGTTCTCAGTAAAAGGCACATGACAGCCTGCTTGGAGTTGCCAAAAGGCACCTGAAGGAATCTCAGACCATGAGAAACAAGATTCTCTGGTTTGATGAAACCAAGATTGAACTCTTTCGCCTGAATGCCAAGCGTCATGTCTGGAGGAAAACTGGCTCCATCCCTACAGGGAAGCGTGGTGGTGGCAGCATCATGCTGTGGGGATGTTTTTCAGGGACTGAGAGAGTAGTCAGGATCGAGGAAAAGATGAAAGGAGCAAAGTACAGATATATCCTTGATGAAAACCTGCTCCAGAACACTCAGGACTGGGGCGAAGGTTCACCTTCCAACAGGCCAAGACCCTAAGCACACAGACAAGGCAACGGAGGAGTGGTTTCGGGACAAGTCTCTGAATGTCCTTGAGTGGCCCATCCAGAGCCTGGACATAAACCCTATCGAACATCTCTGGAGAGACAGCGGCGCTCCCCATCCAACCTGACAGAGCTTAAAAGGATCAGCAGAGAAGAATGGGAGAACCTCCCCAAATACAGGTGTGCCAAGCTTATAGCTTCATACCCAAGAAGACTTGAGGCTATAATCGCTACCAAAGGTGCTTCAACAATTTTAAATTCAGTGTTTCGTGAAGCGAGGTCTAAATGCTGAGAAGAGTGACACATGCATATCCTATGACACTATGCTGTTGTTGGTCCTCTTCTGATTTGGAGAATATTCACAGGACTATGAAATAATGTATCAAAATAAATTTAGGACCAAAATAAATACCCACATTGCAGTATTTAACCAACGAAGAAGCTCTTTTTCCCGTGAATTCAAATTCAACTAGCATTGGACATCGCCAATTCCTTCTCAAGACAGAGTTTCAATTCTTTCATTTAGATAGAACTTACTGATCAAATAGAATTGGACCTCGAGACGGCATGACATTGCGGCATCTCTAGATACAGCTTAAGAACATTGCCGCCTTTGACTAATATGGACCACTTGTTTCCCATCAAATGTATTATTGAATATGTGCTGACTGTACCTACTTCACTAGGCAATAACAGTATGAAAAGGAGACCCAGATTACTTTGCATTTTCTCTTCTTTTAAAGCTTCCATTTTACTGGCATGTCACGCAGAGCTCTATGAATGTCAAGTGACAAAGCCTAACCACAAATTACTTGACATGACGGTGCTTTAAGAGATTCTGTGATTCAGAACATTTGTGAAGCCACCACAGAAGAGGCATACTGACTAGTCATCATACAGAATGTGACTAGAACACTGTCTTTCTCAAAACAGCGTATTTAGAAATGTAATAGGTCGTTGTCTCAAACTGTTTTATTTTTCTGCCCGAACGGGTCTAGGTGCCTCGGCTGATTCATTTCAACCAGTTTTGGAACACACATCACTATCTATTTAAATTACGTGTAGAGAGAGAGAGAGAGAGAGAGAGAGAGAGAGAGAGAGAGAGAGGGAAGGGAGGACATTTGAATGCGGCGAGTGACACGCGCAAGAAGCTTCGCCCACACAAACTCTGACTGCAGCTCGGCTCTGCTCTCTCCCTGGATGTTTCATTAGCATAACGCTGCAGTTGCCTACCCGTGAAGAAAACCTTCCTGCCCACACTCAAAGTGACATGCCGTTTGGATGGCTGTTTATTGTGTGAGTGTACGTTGGTGGTGTCATCTAGTTCATATGCAACAAGTCGATAGGAGCATAATTAGTGGAAACCAGAGCCCTGGAATGAACTCCTCAAGTTAACTTTGAAAAGCACTAAAAGCACTAAAATCACATTTTCCACACTACAATAATCCCTGGTATGAGTTGATTCATTTACGTTGACACAATCTGAGTTTTGGATCCGGTATGTTTAAAGCATATGCTGTAACAATACGATTTAATGGGATAGCACATTCCTTGTCATAATAATGATAGAACAGATGTTAAAAGCAGTCATGACAGTTGATGTCATCTTCAGATGACTAACTTTACATTATTATGAAACAATTGGCTAGGTCAGCTAATTGGATAGCTTACCAATGATGTGACATGACTGTAGAAAGTCAGTTTCCGACAAAAGCAGACAAACTGTCATGACTAATTTGGACATCTACTAGATTATAACAACCTTATGACAGGGTTCAAGTGTTACCAATGACAACCAAGTAGTAGACACTTAGTAATTAACGTAAAGTTAGTACTAGTTGTTGTAATAAAACGTGTTATTTCAACTAAACTCCTGTTTTTACATGACTTAACTGCATAACATGGCTCTAACAGAAGTAGAGACATGAAACGAAGTGTGCAACATGATCATTCACACTCATAACACACTGAGTTTATACACTGAGAAATGCTAACCGAGTGAGCGGAAGCGTTTTCTCACAGAGCGCTCACCTAACCAATAGGCGTCATATTTCAGCAAGGAGCATATTTTCTGCCTGGCTAAGGTGGAAATGGACTGAAAATCAACATGTTTAATGTCCTGAGACGAAGCGAACCCAGTGAGGTCGGTGTGGCTAACGAGATTAGCATGCTTGACTTGAATCGCAGCTGAGCAGTAATATTGTTGTGACATCCTGCATACAAGATTTGACCACTTACCGCACTTGTCAAGGTTACTGTCCTGAGCAAAGTTCAAAAAGGAATTTAATGGTTTTTGGAGCTTTTAAATAGTCTATGAATCCTAACATGCTATTAAAAAAAAATGTAAAATTAAAATGGCATCTTTTTCTGTTAGACACACTTAATCTTTATCAGCTGACGTGTTGTGTCATTTTCCTATCACATAGTGAAATACCAAGGGAAGGAAAGGCATCTGCCTTCGCTGAGGCCGGAAACAAGCTAATCACTATAATCACAATTGCATGGGCCTAACATGAATGTATGTGTGTGGCTGACCAATTTCTGTCAAACATGCAACACATGTATCCATACGACGCAAATTAAACATATGGAATATTTATTGCAAATACCAAAGCAGGGAGAAACATAGGCTACTGCTCTATAATGAATGTACAATCAATCATCCACAATCAATCTTTCCCTTGCATGGAGTACAGCCTATGTAGTCTGTTAAAAATAGTTGAATACTAGAGTGGACATGAGTTTTGCCAAGGATTTGCCTCAAAGGCACACCAACTGGGACCCACTAAGCTTTGCTAATTAAAATTGGTCTTTGTTCTATCTTTCCAATATAGTTCTAACCCCACTGGCACAAACAGCATAAGGCTTCAAAATTGAACAGGGAAGTAATATGAGTGCTTGACCAGGCTATGTATTAACAAACTTGCTAACATCACTAACTGTGGTACTGGAGAGGCAGGCTACAGACGGCTATGACAAAATGGAAATGAGACATCAAAGCATCAAATAATAGATTTGATTCTAAATCAGTTAGGACTTTACTCTGACCTGAAGAGTTGAACAACAGAAGGGCTTCCACTTTGACAATATCACAGATATTATCTCAGGTGTCATAGTTGATTACTTTTGGTAATTGTTTTTTTTAATTATTTTTTATTTTTAGTCCTTGACACGACTGTGACTGTGGTCTATGTATGATAAATGGACTACCTGGACTACCAAGGTACACACCTTTTACATAAGTCACTCTGGATAAGAGTGTCTGCCAAATAAGTCAAATGTAAATGTTTCTATCTGCAATGACAACCTAGGTACAGTAATCTTTTATTAAAATCAAGTTGTCCCCCCTACTATTTCACATGTGTTGTTGTGATGAATTATACATTGTCAATTATCTCCTGACTTTCAAATGGCCAATTTGCCAAGCTTATTCTGGTGCTGTGCTTGTGTACAGTCAGTGTACCGTGCTTGCCACATCTTCAAAAAAAACATTTTAAAAACATTTACCCTCTCGACAGGCCCAGAATTCCCCCAGCCCACTGGGCAACACAAATACACAGAAAGCAGGAGGCTGTTGACAGCAGCCCAGCTCAACCAACTGACCTGACCTGACTCCCCCCCCCCTCAGCCTTACCTAACTCCAACCAGTTCTGGGCTGTCTCTTTCTCCAAACTTTCCACGAGCCAGCAATGGCATGGGACAACCCAGTGGAAACACTAGTCACAAAGTAGAGGTACAGAACTGTGGCTGCTCAGTTTCAAATCAGTTTGAAAACAGCTCCAGTCGATGGAGGGAAAAGATATGGATCATCTCTTATTCTGTGACGATTTGAAGGATTGGAACTGATACCCCATCAATTTTCACCAGTAAGCTATTTTATTAACAGGCAGAGATAGGAAGTTAGCAGAGGTAAACAGCAGACATGCTGCTTTTCCCCGGTAGATTGGCAAACAGAAACAATGAAAGATACATCTGATTTCCGCCATGATAGAACTGATTCTGTTACAAAAAGGTTTTCTGGTGAGTGTTTTGCATTGAACCGTGTCAGGTATTGTAGATTATTTGAAGTGGGTGGAAAGGAAATGTAATTTTTGCATCTGATCTTTGGTGTCAAAAACAATCCTTGGCTCCTGCCTGTGTCTGGTCAAGAGATGAAGGAGGGACATCTGGCAGAATGCCCAGAATAGGTTCTTTAAGTTAAGATAGGAGATGGAGCTTGTCCCATGTAGGAACTGATCCAATGAATCATGTTTATGTAGGTTAGATAGAGCCTTATATACTACTATTTTAAGCACCGCACTTTGGGAGCTCACTTCAGACCGGTACTTATGCATCTAAGTTTGACTGACCTCTCCAGCTGGCTGACAATAAAGAGTGAATTACTTAATATTGACTTTGAGTGTCCTGTATTAGAATTTCCACAACAATTTGACGTCAACAAACAGGATCAGTGATTCCACCTGTGGAGTATCCGAGTGAAGGTCTGCGAGGGAGACACCAGTGCCACATTCTCTAGTGGAAAGATTAAGGGAAATTCCCATCTGACCAAAAATGACGTAGACCCGCCCAGAACCAGACCTTTCCTGAGAGCTGCCCGGGGAAGATACCTGATCCGTGAACCTCTGAGGGACATGTCTTCTGAATTTCAGGAAGTCAATTTAAATGAATATGTATATATATTTTGTAAAATCAAAAACAACATTAAAATGAGTAATAAGGTACCCATAGTCTTATAAAGAGAAGACTATTCACTCATTTTATGAGAAGACTAGATCGAGGGTGTAACGGTACCATGGAAAGCCTCGCTGACAGCTGTCTATATGCATTTACAAGAAATGTCTATGTGGTCTGCAGCCACTTCAAAATAACACAAGGTATTTTTGAATACGGGGTGTTCTGTATAGCAAGTAGCGTCAAGAGAATGTTGACGATACATATGGTTCATAGCAAGTAACAAGAAGAGAATCGTTGAAGATGCACATGGGGTAATGAGGAGATTACCGGGTGTGTTTCGGAATAGTACAAAGTGAAAGTTATGTGAATGTGAGCTGAGTTTTCCAGTTTTGTGTGAGCTGAGTTTTCCAGTTTTGTGTGAGCTGATCTACAATGTTATCTACATTATCTATAGGTAGAGGATAACATGTCACAGATTAATCGATTAATAAAAGGATAAATGTTTAGATGACTTGTCTTGTTAGTAATGAGGATAACATATCTCTGAGGGTAACGTGACAGTTTTTGTGTGATTACAGGAAGATAACGTGTCTCATCTGTGAAGTTTGATGTATAATGTTATTATGTATGTGGACTTGTGACAGAAGAGTACTATCCCGAATATGCTGTTAAATAGAACAACTAGTGTAGATATCTAAACCCCTGTATGATAGAACACTAGTGTATGAGAACAATTTGTTAAACCAAAGTATGAGTACTCTGTGCTTGACTTATTTACTGAACAGGAGATTAGCTCCAGCGTGAATGCGGTGTGCTTGTGACAGTTAAATCAAGGTATTGAGAGAATTGTGTGCTTGACTAATTTCCAGAACAGGAGATTAACTCTCTCAAACACTTTAAATACGGGCAATGGAAATAGTGAGAGCAGGAGGGGCGATCCGAACTGGGAACCAAGGGGGCCGTGTAAAATAATGGCAAATAAATTTGGTAGTGGAATTTCAAATGTCATGGTATATCTTTGTAGGTAAAAATGTCACAAGGATAATTTAATTTAGACAAAACTTTTTCATTGTTAAAATAGACCCCCAAAAATTCTGGATATTCGATTAACCGTGCCCATCCCTACTATACAGTATGCTATGACTTAACCATAGAGCAGATCATTATTCTTTGCTTTTTGTTTGTTGTCTCATAAAGCTTCAATGAGCACAGACCAGGACACTGGCTCAGCTCAGTCAGTTAATTGGTTGTCTCTCACCTCACCATAGCAAATTTATAAAGCTCCCATTTACCTGGAGCCAATTACATTGCTTTTCAATGGTAACAGCCGAGGATGACTCACAGCGTGAAGGCGTGAAACAGTGAAAGGAACTTTCTTTTACAAAGCATGATTGACCTACGCAAGAGAGTAATGCTAAATGACAGCTCGGTGTAAAAAGAAGAGCAGTGTGGGTCTATTAACATACCCAGTCTTCCTCCTTCTGAAAGCTAGCCTGTATTGTCACTCAGGTCATGTAGTCTTGGTCAAAGTGTACTGGGTTTCCTGTTTCCAATATAAAGCAAACAAATGGAAACAGGCGAGGAGAACACAATCTGCTTGATTTCTCAGTTTGACGCACAGACAAATGCATCGTCTGCAAAGGAAAATATGCGTGTTAAATAATCAAGTATTCACTTCATGTACAGCACATTCGTAAAGTATTTAGACCCCAATACCTTTCCCACTGTTACGAATCCCTTTTGGCCCGACAGTCTAGGGGGGATGGTAATGAGACCCGTAACATAACTCATGCAAATTATTATTGTGACAAGGTAAAAGTGTGCACGAAATAACCACGACAACAGAAATCTACCGTCAAACTCCAGATTTATTTATAAACACACGGTAATGGGGGGAGCAGGAAAAGGGGCTGAGCTGGACCCAAGGAAAGAAACAATAAATATACAAAAACACCCCCCTAAGCTAGACTAGTCTACTTTAACAACAGCTAACTAACTAACCAAAAATACAGTGGGTGGTCCGCCCAGTTCTAACTAGTGTATTTAACAAAGTTCACCTACGGGTAGTGTATGCCCATGGGCGACTTGTCTTGGTTTCCCCCTTTTCCCACCAGCAACAATCAAACACAAACACCATAAACAAAAAAACAATACTCACAGGTGATGACAAAGTGCTATGAGGTGCTTAAACAAAAGAGAGGTTAAGACAAAGCGAGAGTGAAACACAGAGACCTACAGACATGGCATTTACAGAGAGATTGAGCTAGAGATTTAGCTAGAGATTGAGCTGAGCTGAGCTCTAGAACAAACTATGGGGTTTTTAAACCATGGGGAAGGAACTGTGATAGGTCAGGAAATAGGAGGTGTGTCTTCTGATTGATGATTGATTGTTGACTGATTGGGGAGTGATGGTTTTCACCTGTGAGGGGAGAAGGAGAGAAAAGAAACACACACAGGATACACACACACACAGGATAACTGTATCCGTAACACTCCCACCCTTAAAAGAGCAACCCTAGGGGTTGCGACTACAGTATTTCAATGAATACTTACAAAGTAACAACCTTGCAAAACATTCAGAAATCATTTTCAAACACGAGACAATGCATCTGCCAACACATTATCATTACCCTTTTTGTGGCGGATCTCCAAATTATAATTTTGTACAATCAGCGCCCAACGCATAAGGCGCTGGTTCTGGTTGTACATTCGGTGGAGAAAAACTAAGGGGTTATGGTCAGTATATACAATCACGGGTAGGGCACTGGAACCAATATATACTTCAAAGTATTGCAGAGCCAACAACAAAGCAAGAGCTTCTTGTTCTATTGTCGCATAGTTTGTTTGACATTTATTAAATTTACGTGAAAAATAACAAACGGGATGATCCACTCCACTCTTGTCCTGCTGCAGTAGAACAGCACCAGCACCTCTGGCACTTGCATCTACCTCAAGTTTGAACGGTTGTTCAAAATCTGGAGCAGCAAGTACAGGTGTACTACATAAGAGTGCTTTCGCTGATTCAAAAGCTCTCTTACAATCAGGGGACCACACACATGATCTAGCCGGACTAAGCAAATCGGTCAATGGAGCAACTACCGTAGAGAAATTTTTACAGAAGCTACGATAGTAGCCAACCATCCCTAAAAAGTGGCGTAGCTCTCGTCTGGTGGTAGGTGCAGGGAATGCAGTTATAGCCAAGACCTTGGCACCAACAGGGCGCACCTGTCCATGGCCAACCTCTTTACCGAGATAGGTAACAGTAGCCTTCCCAAACTCGCACTTTGCCAAGTTCAGGGTTAGAGAAGCAGCTGCCAACCGTTCACATACTACCCTTAGCGAGTCAACATGATCTGACCACTCAGATGAATATATCACTAGGTCATCAAGGTATGCACTACAATTAGGAACGCCAGCTAATACGGAGTTAACCAGTCGTTGGAAAGTGGCTGGTGCATTTCGCATCCCAAAAGCCATGACTGAGTACTGTAGGAAGTTGTCTGGGGTCACAAAGGCAGAAATCTCAGAAGCACGTGAAGTTAACGGAACCTGCCAGTAACCTTTTAAAAAGGTCTAACTTGGTTACATACTTAGCAGCACCAATAGTGTCGATACAGTCGTCCAGTCGGGGTAACGGGAACGAATCTGGCATTGTGACAGAATTTACCTTTCGATAATCCGTACACAACCTGGACGTACCATCAGGTTTAGGAACCAGAATGCAAGGAGAACTCCAAGGGCTTGAACTTGGCTTAGCCAGGTCATTCTCCAACAAATATCTCACCTCATCCCTCATTATCTTCCTCTTGGAAGCGTTGAAACGATATGGGTGTTGCTTGATAGGTGTAGCATTTCCAACATTAATGTCATGTTCCAACACATTTGTGCGAGTAGGAACGTCATTAAAGAGACATGGAAAACTGTGTAGTAGCCTCACAATATCATTGGCCTGTCCATCCGTTAAATGAACCAGACCGGATTGGATAGACAGCAGCATTTCTGAGTTGGGCAATCTAACACACTGCTGCTGAGTATTGCGCAACTCCAAGCCATCAACCTCATCAATATGACAGTCCACTATCATAGCAGTAGTAGCAGAGGAGACAGCGTACCTTCCTCTGTTTTTGAACTCTCTAACTGTGTGATGGGTCGGGTGTGGTAAGCTTTCAACATGTTAATGTGACACACACGAGATTGGCGTTGTCTATCAGGAGTTTGAAGCACATAGTCAGTTTCACTTATTTTCTTTTCAATTAAATAAGGACCCGAGAAACGAGCTGACAGTGAAGATCCTGGAACAGGTAATAACACCAGTACTTGGTCACCTGGCTGTAGTGGACGAGAAACAGCCTCTTTATCATTCCTTTGCGAGAGCACAAGCTTGGTGTAGGCGCTCACGAAAGCGACTAACGTAGTCCAACACATTCTCATCTCTGGTACACAACTCTTGGGACAAGAACTGTTCTTTAAACTTTCATTGGTCCTCTCACTGTGTGACCAAACACCAGTTCCGCCGGGCTGAAACCTAGGGACTCCTGCACAGTTTCACGAGCAGCAAACAAAACTAGAGGAACTCCCTCATCCCAATCTTTCTCAGATTCCAAACAATATTTACGTAGCATAGACTTCAGTGTCTGATGCCATCTTTCAAGTGCACCCTGAGACTCTGAGTGATAGGCGCTTGACACACGGTGCGTAATTGACAAGGATTTTAACACCTGCTTGAAAAGCTTGGATAGGAAATTGGTTCCTTGATCGCTTTGTACCACCCTAGGTAACCCGAATGTCGTGAAGAATTTTATTAAGGCTTTACTCACTACCGGGGCTGTAATCCTTCTCAGAGGAATGGCCTCGGGGTATCTTGTAGCCATACACATTATAGTTAACAAAAACTGGTTACCCGATTTTGTCTTCGGTAACGGTCCGACACAATCAACCACCACATGCTCGAATGGTTCACCTATGACAGGTATGGGACAAAGAGGAGCGGGAGGAATAACCTGATTTGGTTTTCCTGTTATCTGACAGGTGTGGCATGTCCGACAGAACTGAGCCACATCTTGTTTTAAACCCGGCCAAAAGAAATGTCGAAGGATCCGATCATAAGTTTTTGTGATTCCTAAATGACCAGACCACTGGTGATCATGAGCAAGGGATAACACATTTTGTCGAAAGGCTGTAGGAATCACTATTTGGTAAACAGCATTCCAATCTCCATCCGCGTCAACATGGGATTTCCATTTACGCATGAGGAGATTACCATCAATGAAGTAAGCCACGTTCTTCTTCTTCACATCTTCCAATGAGACAACACTAGAAAAACATTTAGCAAGCTTGTTGTCAACCTTTTGGTTAGCAATCAGCTGCTCACGAGTGACTGGTAACTGTATTGCATCAGCAATAAGTTCAACGTTCTTTGATTCTTTCCTGGGCTGTTTGTCAGAGGTGATCAGCTTCTCAGAGGTATCACACAATCCATCTTCTTGATCAACCTCTTTGAACAGAACAGTGTTTGACAAATCTATCTCGTCACCCTCTTGTCGTGCCTGCGCACGAGTGACAGCACAAGCGGGGAACACATGTGGATAACTCTGTGCCAGCTCATTCGAGAGAGAGTGGTCCCTTTTATCCAATACTTCCAATACGGGTACTACCTTTCCTCCGGCAATATCGTTACCCATTATAAAGGTCACACCTTTCACTGGCAACATAGGACGTACCCCCACTCTGAATATTCCACTGATTAACTCAGAGTGTACATTTACAAAGTGCAATGGTACTGGGACAAAACCCATTTCAATACCCTTCACTAACACACTGGAACCACAGTATGTATCGTCAGATAAGGGCAACACATCAGACAATATAAACGACTGCGCCGCACCAGTATCTCTAAGGATTTTAACCGGTCGTTGAGACGCTTCGTCATTCGTTAGGGACACAAACCCCTCGAAAATGAATGGTTCATAACGGCGGTCGGGGACTGAGACTTTCAAACTACAGTTACCCTGAGGCACCTGTTTTGTTGCCGACCTCTTAACCGTACGAATTAGAACAACACCTGTTGGTGGCTTGGCACGAAGAGGCATCCCTTGTTTGCGTTTAAGCAGGAAGCAATCATTAATCATGTCCTACTTTATGACAATAGAAACAGGGACGCTCATTCTTCTGGCGTGCTTGATATACTACTGCTGGCCGACTAGGGCTAAAGGTAGGAAACTCAGTGGTTCTACTCTCGGTTTGAGCCGAAAACACACTCTTGTGCGTCAACACAAACTCGTCTGCCAACACAGACGCTTCTGCCAGACAGGATACTTTCTGTTCGTTTAGGTAAACTACAATGCGTTCGGGTAAGCAATTTTTAAACTCTTCCAACAAGATTAACTCCCGGAGAGAGTTGAAATCAGTTACCTTACTAGCAGCATGCCATTTATCAAACAGATTTCCCTTGTCTCTAGCAAATTCCACATAAGTTTTACTAGAAGACTTTCTATGAGACCTAAATCTCTGTCGGTATGCCTCAGGCACAAGCTCATAGGCACGAAGAACAGTAGCTTTGACCACTTCGTAATTCAAACTGTCCTCCAGAGGTAGTGCTGACAAAACCTCTTGGGCTTTACCAGTTAATTTACACTGAAGTAATAGGCACCATACCTCTTCAGGCCATTTCAATGCTACGGCTATACGCTCAAATACACAAAAATAGGAGTCAACCTCTGACTAATAATAAATAATATAATATATGCCATTTAGCAGACGCTTTTATCCAAAGCGACTTACAGTCATGTGTGCATACATTCTACGTATGGGTGGTCCCGGGAATCGAACCCACTACCACTGGCGTTACAAGCGCCATGCTCTACCAACTGAGCTACAGAAGGACCACTCTCTGAACAAAGGTACTAAGGCAATCTGCCTACTAATGTCAAACGTGTTTGAGGACACAGCAGGTGAGGACAGCTCACAAACAGGCACAGTAGGATCGGAGGCTAGCCTCGCTGTCTCTGCCTCCAGTTCCATCTGGCGCATTTTGAACTCCAACTGCCTTTGTTCTCTGTCTGCCTCAATTTTACACATCTCCAAATGCCGTTGTTCTCGTTCTTTTTCTGCTTCTATTTTACACATCTCCAACTGGAGAGTCTCTTGCCTAATTTGGGCTCTCTCTTCCACCTCCAGTTGGAACTGTGCTAAACGGACATCCCTCCTGGCATCACCATTTGACAGTGGGGAGAGTGGATCAAAACGGGACAATGTGGCTGGTGTTTTAGCCTCGCCCTCATTATCAGACACCAATGGGCTTACAGGAGCAGCAACATCCCCTACAGGGGTAGTAGACTCAGGCAGCGGTAACACAAGCACCTGCTCTTCCAACAATACATTTAATACTAGCCGTTTAACCTCCGCCTTAACTAAACTCTGCAGAATCGATACGGAATAATGGTCAGCCAAGGTCATTAAATCAACTCTACGACATTTGTCAAAAACCTCCTACGAAGGGTTATCCAAAAAGGATCTCAAATCAAAAGTATTCATTTTACACTACTTCACAAGTGCCAAAGAAAATAGCAAACACTAATGCTACTTCAGCTATGACGCTCAACACTGAACTATACCACTACAACAATCTACATGAGCGGCATGGGTGTCAGTTATGACAGATCCCGGATGAGGCTCCACTTATGTTACGAATCCCTTTTGGCCCGACAGTCTAGGGGGGGGATGGTAATGAGACCCGTAACATAACTCATGCAAATTATTATTGTGACAAAGTAAAAGTGTGCACGAAATAACCACGACAACAGAAATCTACCGTCAAACTCCAGATTTATTTATAAACACACGGTAATGGGGGGAGCAGGCAAAGGGGCTGAGCTGGACCCAAGGAAAGAAACAATAAATATACAAAAACACCCCCCTAAGCTAGACTAGCCTACTTTAACAACAGCTAACTAACTAACCAAAAATACAGTGGGTGGTCCGCCCAGTTCTAACTAGTGTATTTAACAAAGTTCACCTACGGGTAGTGTATGCCCATGGGCGACTTGTCTTGGTTTCCCCCTTTTCCCACCAGCAATCAAACACAAACATCATAAACAAAAAAACAATACTCACAGGTGATGACAAAGTGCTATGAGGTGCTTAAACAAAAGAGTGGTTAAGACACAAAGCGAGAGTGAAACACAGAGACCTACATACATGGCATTTACAGAGAGATTGAGCTAGAGATTGAGCTGAGCTGAGCTCTAGAACAAACTATGGGGTTTTTGAACCATGGGGAAGGAACTGTGATAGGTCAGGAAATAGGAGGAGGTGTGTCTTCTGATTGATGATTGATTGTTGACTGATTGGGGAGTGATGGTTTTCACCTGTGAGGGGAGAAGGAGAGAAAAGAAACACACACAGGATACACACACACACAGGATAACTGTATCCGTAACACCCACATTGTTTTATACATGTTACAGACTTACTCTAAAATAGATTAAAAATGAACATATGCATTCAGACCCTTTGCTATGAGACTCAAAATTGAGCTCAGGTGCATCCTATTTCCATTGATCATCCATGAGATGTTTCTACAACTTCATTGGAGTCCGCCTGTGGTAATTCAATTGATTAGACATGATTTGGAAAGGCACACACCTGTCTAGAGAATGTCCCAGAGTTGACTAAGACCAAGCCATGAGGTCAAAACAATTGTCCATAGAACTCCGAGGCAGAATTGTCTTGAGGCACAGATCTGGGGAAGGGTACCAGAAAAAGTCTGCAGGCTTGAAGGTCCCCAAGAACACAGTGGCCTCCATTCTTAAATGGAAGAAGTTTGGAACCACCAAGACTCCTCCTAGAGCTAGCTGAGCAATTGGGGGAGAAGGGCCTTAGTCTGGGAGGTGACCAAGAACCAAATGGTCACTCTGACAGAGCACCAGATGTCCTCTATGGAGATGGGAGAACATTCCAAAAAGACAACCATATCTGAAGCACTCCATCAATCAGGCCTTAATGGTAGAGTGGCAGACGAAAGCCACTCCTCCGTAAAAGGCACATGACAGCCTGCTTGGAGTTTGCCAAAAGACAACTAAAGGACTCTCCAACAATGAGAAACAAGATTCTCTGGTCAGATAAAACCAAGATTTAACTATTTGGCCTGAATGCAAGCATCACGTCTAGAGGAAACCTGGCACCATCCCTAAGGTGAAGCATGGTGGTGGCAGCATCATGCTGTCGGGATGTTTTTCAGCGGCAGGGAATGGGAGACTAGTCAGGATCGAGGGAAAGATGAATGGAGCAAAGTACAGAGAAATCCTTGATGTAAACCTGCTCCAGATCACTCAGGACTGGGGCTGAAGGTTCACCTTCCAAAAGGACAATAACTCTAAGCACACAGCCAAGACAACAGAGGAGTGGCTTCGGGACAAGTCAGTCTCTGAATGTTCTTGAGTGGCCCAGCAGAGCCCGTACTTGAACCAAATCGCACATCTCTGGAGAGACCTGAAAATAGCTGTGCAGCAATGCTCCCCATCCATCCTGACAGAGCTTGAGAGGATTTGCAGAGAAGAATTTGAGAAACTCTCCAAATACAGGTGTTCCGAACTTGTAGCGTCATACCCAAGAATATGTGAGGCTGTAATCACTTCCAAAGGTGCTTCAACAAAGTAAAGGGTCTGAATACTTATGTAAATGTGATATTTCAGGGTTTTTTATATACATTTGCAGACATTTTTAAAAACATCTATTTTTTTCGTCATTATGGGATATTATGTGTAGATTGATGAGGGGGAAAAAACAATGTAATCAATTTTAGAAAAGGGCCGTAACTTAACAAAATGTGGAAAAAGTCAAGGGGTCTGAGTACTTCCCGAATGAATTGTATTTACAACAGTGCAAATATAGACATGTCCATACCCATGAATTTTATTAAAAGCAAGGGTCATGTTTTGCAGAAAGCTGTCATTTCTCATGCGTAGCTATAGAGATGTGTAACTATCTCAATAAATGTTATGCTGTGTTAGTACAGTAAGGAAAGGAAGTGAACTGCAGTGAAAGAAAAATGAATACGAATTGAATGCCGTGACCGGGAGGTCCGTGGAGGTCCGACGCACAATTGGTATAGCGTCATCTGGGTTAGGGAGGGTTTGGCCGGTAGGGATATCCTTGTCTCATCGCGCACCAGCGACTCCTGTGGCGGGCCAGGCGCAGTGTACGCTAACCAAGGTTGCCTGGTGCACAGTGTTTCCTCCGACACATTGGTGCGGCTGGCTTCCGGGTTGGATGCGCGCTGTGTTAAGAAGCAGTGCGGCTTGGTAGGGTTGTGTACCGGACGACGCATGACTTTCAACCTTCGTCTCTCCCGAGCCCTTACGGGAGATGTAGCGATGTGACAAGTTAGTAGCTACTAACAATTGGATACCACGAAATTGGGGAGAAAAAGGGGAGAAAATAAAAATTAAAAAATTAAAAAAAAATTAAAAATAAAAATAATATATATATATATATATATATATATATATATGTATATATATATATATATATGTATATATATATATATATATATATATGTATATATATATATATATATATATATGTATATATATATGTATATATATATATATATGTATATATGTATATATATATATATATATATGTATATATATATATATATATATATATATGTATATATATATATATATATATGTATATATATATATATATATATATATGTATATATATATATATATATATGTATATATATGTATATATATATATATATGTATATATATGTATATATATATATATATATATATATATATATATATATATATATATATATATATATATATGTATATATATATATATATATATATATATATATATATATATATATATATATATATATATATATATATATATATATGTATATATATATATATATATATATATATATATATATATATATATATGTATATATATATATATATGTATATATATATATATATATGTATATATATATATATATGTATATATATATATATATGTATATATATATATATATATATATATATATATATATATATATATATATATATGTATATATATATATATATATATGTATATATATATATATATATATATGTATATATATATATATATATGTATATATATATATATATATATATATATATATATATATATATATATATATATATATATATATATATATATATATATATATATATATATATATATATATATATATATATATATGTATATATATATATATATATATATATATATGTATATATATATATATATATATATATATATATATATATATATATATATATATATATATGTATATATATATATATATATATATATATATATATATGTATATGTATATATATATATATATATATATGTATATGTATATGTATATATATATATGTATATATATATATATATATATATATATATATATATATATATGTATATATATATATATATATATATATATATATATATATATATATATATATATATACAGTATAAGGATACTACATGACAGAAACAGAGCAGTGTTTTGATATACAGTACCAGTAAAAAGTTTGGACACACCCTCCGTACAAAGGGCTATTTGACCAAGGAGGAGAGTGATGGAGTGCTGCAGCAGATGACCTGGCCTCCACAATCACCCAGTCTCAACCCAATTGAGATGGTTTGGGATGAGTTTGACCGCAGAGTGAAGGAAAAGCAGCCAACAAAGGCTCAGCATACGTGGGAACTCCTTCAAGACTGTTGGAAAAGCATTCCAGGTGAAGCTGGTTGAGAGATTGCCAATAGTGTGCAAAGCTGTCATCAAGGCAAAGGGTGGCTACTTTGAAGAAACTCAAATATAAAATATAGTTTGATTGTTTACATTACATGATTACATGATTACATAAGTGTTATTTCAAATTGATGATGTCTTCACTATTATTCTACAATGTTTAAAATAGCAAAAATAAAGAAAAACCCTTGAATGAGTAGGTGTGTGCAAACGTTTGCCTGGTACTGTAAGTCCAACCATTTTTACTCTAATAAGTAAATTCACATTATGTAATCAGCACTGTTGATATATAGCACTTGTCAAAATCTTTCAAGGAAGGCCGGAGGGCCGAGTGTCTGCCGGTTTTCGCTCCTCTCTTGTACTTGATTGATGAATTAAGGCCACTGATTAGTAAGGAACTCCCCTCACCTGGTTGTCTACAGTTGGTCTTAATTGAAAGGAAAAAACAAAACTAGCAGACACTAGGCCCTCTATGGAATGAGTTTGACAACCCTGTTATATAGCAACACTGCTCGTGCTATGATCTATAATACGTGTGGAGAATAATGTTTTTTATTTTCTTAAGGATAAATAAGTTGTTTGGGCTTCAACCCTCACAATATATTGACATGTGAGTGGAGTAGTGAATGAATAATGTGTGGTTAGCGTATTGTTTGTTTTGATTGAACCAAAGCCATTATTGAGAGCGCAACACTATAGCATTATTCTGAGAAAGATGCACTCTCACGCAGCACTGGATTCAAATCTAGTTTTAATGATGTGCTGCCAGTCGGAAACTGACAAACGCAAAATTACTGCAATTGCATTAATGACAAGTCCTGTGCACGAATACATAGAGATATATTATTATGTATGATTAGAGTGGCTCCTCACACCTTCACAGAAGGTTCCTCACAGAATGCTCTGTTCAATATAAACACATTACAAAATGCTAAATAAACATTGGCATTTCACACACTTCCGGGCCATTTCAGAATTGATAGTAAACTGAACGTTCAAAAGCAAAAATACATTCTAGTCAGTCTTTAGGTGTGCTATTACGCCTTACTTTCACATATATTTCAAGATTTTACCAAAATAGTGTTAGTACTGTAGCAGTTAGTACTGTAGCAGTAACCTTAGCTCTGCTGGTAGCCGCAGTTCCTAAATTAGAGGGCATGAAGAATATCCTCTTTGGAAAAAGAGGGAGAGCGTGATGAAAGACCCCTCAGGCTCCTTTTGTCTCACCTGCCCGAGGTGTGCTGTTACCAATGTGTGCTGTTACTCTACACTGAACTCACAGCTCTGCACCACAGTACTACCGTTAACTCTAGTGGATGAGTCACGTGCACAGCTCACATGAGTTATGAGGATGGGAAAATGTAGATTTAGGACACAATTTGGTTGTTGTTAGCATTTAGCTATGTTAGCACTTAGTTTCACGCCACACTTATGAGTGCACTGGGGCACTTGTTCCTCACAACGTCCACCACGGTAATCCAGTAGAACGATTAGGAAGAAGTGTTATTTTGTAACGTGGCACTGTGCCCTTCAATATTCCAGTTGGGGGAGATATTTTGAGATAAAACTGACTCTGTAATTTAATAAAGTACTGAAACACACCTCTCCTGCATGGTCTCTCTTGTGATTGTTGTTTGTCTGTGAGCTTGTGAAATATTTAATTAAATATGTATATCTTTCTATCTACATATGTGGTTTCTTAATTTCACCTACACTGAGTGTACAAAACATTAAGGATAACCTTCCTAATATTGAGTTGCACCCCCCCTTTGCTTCAATTCGTTGGGGCATGGACTTTACAAGTTGTCGAATGCGTTCCACAGGATGCTGGTCCATGTTGACTCCAATGCTTCCCAGAGTTGTGCCAAGTTTGCTGGATGTCCATTCTTGACACACACGGGAAACTGTTGATCGTGAAAAACCCAGCAGTGTTGCAGTACTTGACACACGCTGTTGCGCCTGGCACCTACTACCATACCCCGTTCAAAGGCACTTTAATCTTTTATCATTCACCCTCTGAATGGCACACGTACACAATCCATATCTCAATTGTCACAAGGCTTAAAAATCCTTCTTTAACCGGTCTCCTCCCCTTTCATCTTAACTGATTGAAGTGGATTTAACAGGTGACATCAATAAGGGATCTTAGGTTTCACCTGGATTCACCTGGTCAGTCTATGTCATGGAAAGAGCAGGTTTCCTTAAGGTTTTATACACACAGTGTACATTGTCACTGCAAAATAATCCCACCAGCAACAGCATTTTACCATTTAGTCCATGTTGTTGTTTGAACGGTGGTCAAAAGGAGGCTACATGAAAAGTGGAATACTGTTAATATAACTGTGTGTTGGTGTGGGTTTTCAGTGAATTTATATAAATCACGAAGCTCATCTGTATTTCCTGCGGCTCAGTAGAGTTCTCGGCAACAAAAGAGTGATCAAATTATATATATCTATCTCTAGCTCTCTCATCTCTCTATAGTCTCATTTTCTTCTGAGAGTAAGATTATGCTGGCCTTTTCGTTAGGTTCATTCAAATTCACGCTCATGCTCCAAAGCAAACATGTGGAGAATGTGTAGCAGTCCGCCCGCCTGCAGACTTTTGCTCAGAGATCCAGATCTATCAGCCACTGTTATCATCAGCAGGCCACTGGCCTTCAAAGGATGACATAGCGATATCCTGGGCTGCCTGCGATTGGTCGAGAGGAGTTCTTAATCACTGCGCCAACCGCACACCGCCGGCTATGGGAAGTTAGGCCATTATGTGAGACTGATTGAGAGCAAGGTGATGACAACACACCGCATCTGTCAGTCTGAGAGGTCTCTAGCATCTTACCCTCCTTTCTTCCACTTCAAGACAAATGTCCCTTTATTACAGGGCCTCAATAAGAAATCAAAGGAAAAAGACAGCCCTCAAGATGGAACACCGTATCCCCTTGTCCCCCCACAGGGTACACACAAGTTGAATCAACGTTGTTTCCATGTCATTTCAATGACATTACGTTGAATCAATGTGGAATAGACTTTGAATTGACCTCTGTGGCCAGTGGGATCTTGGCAAGAGCATTAACAGCCTTGGCATCCTTTTTTTTAACCCTGCAGGGGAGTAGTTGAGGTCATTGATTTGAGAACATTAGCACGCGCTTCAGTTATTCTGTACGCATATTGGCTCAAATGGGACACAATTGAGTGACAGCTAACTGATCAAAAGCTCGTCAGTTATGGGAGAAATAATGTTGAACACTCAATGGAGTTTTAAATGATAAAGACAATGACTGAGTTCCAAGACAATTTGTTGCCTTACAGCCTGAATTTAAAAATGGACAATGACTGAGTTCCAGGGCCTTCAGAAAGTAATCACACCCTTTGACTTTTTCCACAATTTGTTGCCTTACAGCCTGAATTTAAAAATGGACTAAATTGATGTCAAAGTTTCATTTTTTGTCACTGGCCTACTACACAAAGTGGGTTCATGTTTTTGTCACTGGCCTACCCCCCATAATGTCAAAGTGGATTCATGTTTTTGTCACTGGCCTACACACAATACCCCATAATGTCAAAGTGGGTTCATGTTTTTGTCACTGGCCTACACACAATACCCCATAATGTCAAAGTGGGTTCATGTTTTTGTCACTGGCCTACACACAATACCCCATAATGTCAAAGTGGGTTCATGTTTTTGTCACTGGCCTACACACAATACCCCATAATGTCAAAGTGGGTTCATGTTTTTGTCACTGGCCTAATGTCAAAGTGGGTTCACAATACCCCATAATGTCAAAGTGGGTTCATGTTTTTGTCACTGGCCTACACACAATACCCCATAATGTCAAAGTGGGTTCATGTTTTTGTCACTGGCCTACACACAATACCCCATAATGTCAAAGTGGGTTCATGTTTTTCGAAATGTTAACAAATTAATTAATAATGAAAAGCTGAAATGTCTTGAGTCAATAAGTATTCAACCCCTTTGTTATGGCAAGCCTAAATAACTTTGGGAGTAAAAATGGACTCACTTTGTGTGAAATAGTGTTTCAAATCCTTAAGAGTCTTTTGACGCATTTCTGTGTCAATCTAAGTAAGACAATAAAGAAATCGGCATCAAAATCCATCAGTTAAAGCTAGATATATTTTTACATGGGCGGCGTTTCAATTTCACGCATCCGCCTTATGTCGGCCTTCCGCATCTGTGGTGGAACGTGGCCAAGCTACAGCGATGTTTCTCTGACCATCAGACCATCAGACAACTGCTGTCTGTCGCTTCCGAACCGTTTGAACCCGTGGTGGTCGGTGCCGTTTAAGATGAGCATGGCCTTATTCTTACTACTGCATATTGGATGACTGTCATTCAGATTCCATTCACCCAGCTCAATGTAACATCGATAGGTTTAGGCTACTACATGATACTCCAATATTCCCTGTACGCATCATGAAGTTTGATACAACCTAGCCTATGAATGAAAATTTAGAACGTAGATGCACAGGTTGAGATCATTTTTAATCAAGGTGACAGACAGTGACACATTCAATACCACCTTGCGCAGTCCTTCCTGCATCTAGCTGATCTAGGGTGTAATCATTAGTCTAACAGTTGCAAATGAGAGTTTCTATTGGGCAAATTCCCCGCTTCGTTCAGTTTGCTTCCGTTTAAGAAACGTTTTACAACAGAGTTGGCGGTATGAATGCACCCCGATCAGACTTAAACACAGTTCACTTTCATAGCAGCTATATAAAAACAGCATCATCACTTTGCTCATTATACTATATATAAAATTCTGTCTCACAACTATCTACGCGCTCTCCTCCTCTCACCTTTTCCCTTCGTTTGTGGACGTCAGAGCACAACACATTAGCTGTCTGGTCACTTTACAAGCCAAAACTTCATATCATGACTGCTAACCACTACACACAGCCTACATCATTGACACCTCCTAGTCAACATAGGTACTAGAACTAACATGTTACTAAAACCGCTACAATCATGCAGTACAGTATACAGTCAGAAAGTAGTTTAGCAGTTACACCAGCAGGCCCAGATGGCAATAAATAAATTAAACCAAAAGTTTACCTTGATTTGGAAGAGATCCAGTGTTGGATAGCTGTAGCCAGATAGCTAACATAGCATCCATCTCCGTTTGAGCCGGGTGTTTGAATAGGCTAAACTAGCTATCTGCATTCATCTAGCTAAGTGAAGGTGATTTTTTTTTTAAATACAACCAAATATAGCTATATCTCTCTCTCTCTCTCTCTCTTGCTTCTCCTTAATTTTGGAAGAAATTAATTTGTTTAAAATTGTTAAACTATTGTTTTTCTCTCTCTTTGAGTCAACTACTCACCACATTGTATGCACTGCAGTGCTAGCTAGCTGTATGCTTATGCTTTCAGTATCAGATTTATTCACTGATTATTTATTTATTTCACCTTTATTTAACCAGGTAGGCTAGTTGAGAACAAGATCTCATGTACAACTGCGACCTGGTCAAGATAAAGCAAAGCAGTGCGACAAAAACAACAACACAGAGTTACACATAAACAAACGTACAGTCAATAACACAAAAAGGAAAGAAACATAGAAAAATCTATGTACAGTGTTTACAAATGTATAAGAGTAGGGAGGTAGGCAATAAATAGACACTAGGGGCAAAAATACTTACCATTTAGCATTAATACTGGAGTGATTGGATGGACAACATGTGAGTTCATGCTGCAAGAGCTGTGATAGGTTGGAGGACGTCCTCCGGAAGTTGTCATAATTACTGTGTAAGTCTATGGAAGGGGGTGGGAACCATGAGCCTCCTAGGTTTTGTATTGAAGTCATTGTACCCAGAGGAGGACTGAAGATACCTGTCCTGAAGATACCTGCAACACTATGGTGCTGACCTACAGAGCGCTGCTGAGGCTACTGTAGACCTTCATTGCAGTGTATTTTAATTAACTATTTGGTGACGTGAATATATTTAGAATAGATTTATCTAAAAAAATATTTTCACTATTTCTATTTTTATGAAATTCACTGAGGATGGTCCTCCCCTTCCTCCTCTGAGGAGCCTCCACTGGTTTTAACTAACGAGCACTCTCACGAACACAATGGTGTACTCCGTTTTGCTCTACGACCCACACAAGCGTCACAGGACTCATCTGAATGTAACCCTTACAAATGAATGGTAGTATCGAGGTAGTTTTGTGCAAACAAATATAAGGGGTTAAATATGTGTCCAAAAAACGAACACATATCCTGAATATAGGACAGACACTTCAAAACCATATTCCTTATGATTTACTTTTTGACTGTACTAAAATTCCAAATTAAATTGCTAAACGATCCATGGTTTGACCATCTAAAACAATTCCATATGTTAGGTTAGTAGACCCCCTTCCCCTAATGGCTTACACTTTGAGGTTAACATGATTATTGAATGACTACCTCATCTCTGTACCCACACATACAATTATCTGTAAGGTCCCTCAGTCAAGCAGTGAATTTCAAACACAAAGTCCAGGAATGTTTTCCAATGCCTTGCAAAGAAGGGCACCTCCCAGTCACTACAAAGATACAGGCGTTCTTCCTAACTCAGTTGCAAGAGAGGAAGGAAACAGCTCAGGGATTTCCCATGAGGCCAATGGTGTCACGCCCTTACCTTAATGACCCTGTTTAATTCTCTATTTGGTTAGGTCAGGGTGTAATTTGGGTGGGCATTCTAGTTTTCTATTTCTTTGTTGGCCGGGTAGGGTTCCTAATCATAGGCAGCTGTCTATCGTTGTCTCTGATTGGGAATCATACTTAGGCAGCCTGTTTTCCACCCTAGTTTGTGGGATCTTGTTTTTGCACATTTGCTGTATAGCCCTGCAAAACTTTACGTTGGAGTTTTATTTTGTTGTTTCGTCAGTGTTTCAATATTACATTTATCATGAACACTTTCCACGCTGCGCTTCGCTCTCACTCATTCAACGACGGACCTAACAAATGGTGACTGTAAAACAGTTGCATAGTTTAATTAATGGCTGTGATAGGAGAAAACTGAGGATGAATCAACAACATTGTAGTTACTCCACAATACAAACCTACATTAATTGACAGAGTAACATTAAGGAAGCCAGTACAGAATAAAGATATTCCAAAACATGCATCCTGTTTGCAACAAGGCACTAAAATAATACTGCAAAAAAATATGGCAAAGCAATAAACTTTTTTTCCTGAATACAAGTGTTATGTTTGGGGCAAAACCAATACAACACATTACTGAGTACCACTCTCCATATTTTCAAGCATAGTGGTGGCTGCATAATGTTATGGGTAAGCTTATAATCGTTAAGGACTGGGGAGTTTTTCAGGATAAAAAAACAAATGGAATGGAGCTAAACACAGGCAAAATTCTAGATGAAAACCTGGTTCAGTATGCTTTCCACCAGGCACTGGGAGATTAATTCACCTTTCAGCACGGCAATAACCTAAAACACAAGGCTAAATCTACACTGGAGTTGCTTGCCAAGAAGACAGTGAATGTTCCTGGGTGGCCGAGTTACAGTTTGACTTAATTCTGCTTGAAACTCTATGGCAAGACTTGAAAATGGTTGTCTAGCAATGATCAACAATCCATTTGACAGAGATTGAAGAATTTGGAAAAGAATAATGGGCAAATGTTGCACAATTCTGCCGGAGAAAGCTCTTATTCTCACGCCCTGACCATAGAGAGCCCTTGGGGTTCTCTATGGTGCAATAGGTCAGAGCGTGACTAGGGGGTGTTCTAGTCTTGAATCTCTATGTTGGTGTGAGGATGTTCCCAATTGGAGGAAGCTGATGATCATTGCCTCTAATTGGGGATCATACTTAGTGTGGTTCTTTTCCCACCTGCGTTTGTGGGATATTGTTTTGTTTTGGTTTAGTGCTATGTGCGCTACGAACTGCACGTTTGTTTATTCTCTTTTTTTTTGAAGGTTCACTGTAATAAATGTGTGGAACTCTACTCACGCTGCGCCTTGGTCCGCTCACTATGTATACGACAAACTTGACACTTATCTATTTACCCAGAAAAAAATCACAGCTGTAATCACTGCCAAAGGTGATTCTAACATGTATTGACTCAGGGTGTTAAGTACTTATCTAATCAAGATATATATATATATTAATACACTACCAGTAAAAAGTTTTAGAACAACTACTCATTCAAGGGTTTTTATTTATTTTTGCTATTTTCTACATTGTAGAGAAATTGGGAAGACATCAAAACTATGGAATCATGTAGCAACCAAAAAAGTGTTAAACAAATCAAAATATGTTTGAGATTCTTCAAAAAAACACCCTTTGCCTTGAGGACAGCTTTGCACACTCTTGGCATTCTCTCAACGAACTTCACCTAGAATGATTTTCCAACAGTCTTGAGGGAGTTCCCATATATGCAGAGAACTTGTTGGCTTCCCTTCTGTCACTGCGAGCATGTATGCACAATCTGTCCACCAGCACTGAGCGGTTTGAAAGGAATACCTAGGTTACTTTGGGACAGGAAGGGGACAACTGCAGTTCAACTGTTTGTCAGTAGCAGAACAAATTCAAATCAAGTAAAGACTAGTAAGCTTGGTTGATTCCATAGCCTAACTAACTAGCTGATTCATGTAGCCTACATTACGGATGGTCAGGTGAGAAAGCCCACTCCATTAGCGAATTGAGCAAAGATACTTGAAGCTAGAATCTTTTAACAGCCTGAACCATGAAAAAGCCCCAGACCATTCTTCCTCCTCTACCAAGCTTTACAGTTGGCACAATGCATTGGGGCAGGCAGCTACTCCTGGCATCCGCCAAACCCAGATACATCCATCAGACTGCCGGACGGTGAAGCTGTTTCATCACTCCAGAGAACGCATTTTCACTGCTCTAGTGGTGGCAAGCTTTACACCACTCCAGCCGACGCTTGACATTACGCATGGTGAGCTTAGGCTTGTGTGCGGCTGCTCAACCATGAAAACCCATTTCATGAAGCTCCCGAAGAACAGTTATTTTGCTGATGTTGCTTCCTGAGGTAGCTTAGAACTTGGTAGTGAGTGTTGCAAACGAGGACAGACGATTTTTACGCGTTACGTGCTTCAGCACTCGCCAGTCCCGTTCTGTTAGCTTGTGTGGCCTACCAAAAATTATAGTTTTAACCATGTTTTCAGGCTCTACCGTGTGTGTTTACATTTACATTGTTTAATGTTGTTGGTGTTTTCGAGACCACAGCAATTCTACTTGTAAATCTCCTCAGCCTAAGTTGCCATAGCAATGTGTTTCTGTGCAATG
Organism: Oncorhynchus gorbuscha; assembly: GCF_021184085.1. NCBI lineage: Eukaryota > Metazoa > Chordata > Actinopteri > Salmoniformes > Salmonidae > Oncorhynchus > Oncorhynchus gorbuscha. The sequence continues at coordinate 24,446,223 of NC_060179.1, read as the reverse complement.
GGGAGGGATGTGATGCAGTGCAGCAATAGAGGCAGGCTAGAGAAACACGGACAAAAGCATGATTACCAAGAGGACAATATCAAATGAGTCATTGAAAATGCACCCAGTTCCACCAACCCACAAGTCTGTGATTTGCACCTCGCTTTGAACAAGAGCCTTGTGGGCCTTTTGTATCTGTTTTTGGTAGGTCAAATGTTTGGGGGGGCAATGAAATCATTTACATTTTTAGCACCATCAAAAAATGTTCAGGTCAACAATCATCAATTGCGCAACAATAAAAAGGCCGCTATGCAGTAATGACTTTAACATTGTTAGAAGAAAATCACAATTCTGTTCATCTTCTCAGAGATTTTACATGTAGCCACACTGAGATTAGCCATTTTACAAAAATAACTGAAGCAACCATTTACATTAACACTAGGCCTTTTTTTAGCAACATTGTCATTTCCATTGATGGATCGTTACCGCTACACTATGTGCTCTGACTAATGATCATAATGGACTGCATTATGATATGTTATTTAGTAGGGATCAAAGCCCTGGGGGACGGTGTCCATATTTGGACCTCAGCCTCACCCGGAGGGGAACATACTCACTCGAAATGTTTGGAGTGAGGAGAGGTTTTATTAGGGGATGAGAAATGTATAACCAATTGTTGAGTGACTTACATCAGGGTGAATATGTGATGCATTCTATCATAACCATTCATAAGCAGCATTTCATTATTTCAGTCTCGATGTCTAGACTGATATCACTAGAAAAATATTGTTTTTGTTTTTGGCAGGGTACAGATAAATTATGTTTTCTCCTAGCCAATGCAACCACCAGCAGGAGTAGGTGCATCCCAAGGTGAGCACACTACCCCCAGTCCCAAGAGAGTATACTTAACTCCCTTGGCAGTGCCCTTTGCACATGATCATAATGGAGGAATACTGTCAACATTCAACTCAAAGCCATATCCAAAGAAACAGCTTTTCATGGTCCTAGTTTGCAAAACGATATAAATGGTACAAAAAAGAAAGAAGAAAGACTGCTTTATTTTTGCTGAGGAACGGTGGGGGACTGAGCATCTTGCGCAGAAATCCTTCTTCACATGTGAGATTTAAATAGGGGTGTGTGCATTGGCAGCATATTCAGTTGACTGGCAGTGTCCTAGAGTCCTTAATCTGCAAAATCACAAGCCGTTCGTGAACCCCCTCCCCCCATATCCCCTCATCCCTGTCGAATGGTCTCACATGAAATAGCTGACGGCCATTGAGAGTTGCATTTAAATCCCTGCAGTTTATGCCGCCGGTTCATTCTGTTAAGCTGATGGAGAGGAAGGAGAGGAGGACTCTCACTGTCTAATTGTAGTTACAATATGTCACTGTCACTGAGCAGGATTGCCCTGCAGCTTTGACTAAGCTAAGAACAAATAGGCAGTTCAGTTTGTGGAAATGTGCATGATCTACTCATTCATTATTCAATAGCCATAAATGTGACACATGGTTAATTAAGAAGTTGACATTATTTCTAGATTAGTGATGAAATATACATGGTTGAACAGGATGTGTGTTTGGTTAAGGCATTTCATGACTGAACGCTTTGGCTTACATTGCCTCAAGTGGAACTGTGTTAACATTAAATAGCTGTGACTTGCATATTGCATGGCGAGGCAGGGAACAGAAATATGTAAACAGAAATGTTCTTGAAATGATTTTGTCCAATGTATCATCATTTATCGAACAGCTATGTTCGTCAAGTCCAAAAGCTCATTATATTTTCAGGTGTATTTTGATCGATGAACAAAGTTTGTGATATTATAAGGGTTCAATTCAATAATCTGTCATTAATAAGCCATATCCGGAAACATTTGAGATTGCTACATAGAGAGAATGTACAATAAAAGACTATAAAAGGAACATGGATTACTCTAGGGATAGATAACTTTGATGGGAGTGGGAGACACAAAAAATCTGAACTCATCATGAAGGTCCGCGGTGGCTCGGTGTCTGCGTACCCACACATGCAGTCAGAGCCGGCCCTAAGTGAAATTTTGTTGAGGGCCCCTAGTGAAATTTTGTTGAGGGCCCTTAGTGAACAAAAGTGTAATTCTTCACATTTTGCCATGGGGTGTAGAGAAAATGTAGCAGTTTTAAAACAAGTCTGCTGCAATTCTACACATTTTGCCATGAGGCCAGAGAGAAGATTTATCAATTTTATAACTAACTTCCTGTAATTCTTCACATTTTGCCATAGGGTGGAGAGAGTTTTCAATATTTCGTTTTTAACATGGTATCTGAGTGAAAGTGACAAACAAAATCAATGGGGGACCCCCAGTCGGTAATTCGATAACGACAAGTTTAGATAGTTGGCTAGACTAACTTACCAATAACTTTTTTTTTGCCTACAAAGGCTAAATGAGTGAATGTCAGTGACTGATATAACAAGAGAAAAGCTGCTGATACACAACCAAATTTCAAAATGGCACCTTGTGTATTATACTATTCTAACTCTCAACAGGAAGTTGCGACCCCGACTGAGTTCTTTAATAAAGGGGGGCAGGCCAGACGCCAGTTACCCATTCGTGCTCTAGCCTACCTTGCTTTTCAAAAACTACCGTAAATGGTGGCACTTCAAGATTTACTGCCAAGTATAAAATAGGTTGCCCCCTGTAAGAAAGGTGACTAAAAGGACACTTCACTGTGGTACAGGTGATTGTTTGAGGAAGCAGCGGGACGGTTGCACCTTTTGATTTGCCAAAGAAAAGTGGATGGCTACCTGGGAAGTCACTCAGGGGAAAGGGAGGAGAGGAGAATTGACAGGCAATGACTGTATTCTCTTTCTGGACTGGCGGTCAGAACTATGACGGATAGCACCAGAGTACATTCCCAGCTGTCGGGAAGGTTTCTGCCTGGCTGTGCCCATAGCACCATGGCAGGAAGTTGAATGGCAAAACAAGCTTCCTTAATCGACATGCATGTGTTGTCTCCCACCTTTTATTTAGAGCCGTCCTTGGCATTTCCACTTTTCTTGCTGTGAGATTGATTAGTATATGATGTACAATGAGCACAAATGATATCCGAGCCTAGTCCTTGAAGCCAGAGTGGGTTTCTAATAAATAACATTATGTAGATGAACTTGCCAAGAATGCTCTTTAATTCGGGATGCATTTTGATCATGTTGGAACAAATAATACAAATATGGGCAAGGCATGCTGGGAAAAAGGTCTCTGAGTCCATTTGCACCGCATAAAATTGCTTGATAATTTAAGCAGAGCTTAAATGACTATTTAACAGTCTGCTCGTCAAAGAGGGGGCATCGGGAAAGGGTTCGCTGGAGGGAGGACACATTTAGTTCTGTTTATATTGGATTCACACTCCATATCCACATAATGCACTTGTTAAATGATAGTGGCAGCAACCGCATAGACATAAAAACAATGTGTGTTGGCTTCTTTTTGGACAAACATCCATTTATTTCTCCACATCAATACGAATGTTTAGGAATCGGTATGTTTAGGAAAGAAAGATGCATAGTGTAATACTTTGAGGTTTGGACTCCTCATGCTACAGCAGACAATCCATTTCGGTCTGTCCAGGCAACCAGCTGCCCCCAAACCAAGAGTTCAAGACATATTTCTCTTGATGGATGGCTTGGGTAAATGAATTGTCCCACACCTCCCCCCCATACCCTCCAAAAACCCATACCCCTAAATGACAGGCAGCCTTTGGCGAGAAATGCATTACAGACCCGTCAACCTGAGTGACGCGCCACCCTCCCCCTACAGGAACATCGCAAAATGGCATCCTCATTCTGGAGAAATGACAACTGAGGAATATCACACACCAATTAAAGGAGAGACAGGCGATCGGAGGAGTGACATTTAATTCCCATCAATGTGATATATAGAGATCTGGATAAACATGTGCTGCAGGTCGCTTCAGAAAGTCCAATCTCTACCCACAGTGAGATATTAAGATGGAAAGGACCTGTGTCGACATGCTCATAGCCTTGTAGCACTGCTAAATAAACTTGGCGAAAACTACAAGTTTGTGTGGGGTGAAAGGGTTGCATACATGTATGAAGCATTTCTTGAAGAGATATGAAATCTCATTGATAAAGAACAAAGTCAGTGAGGACAGCCATGTGCTAACCTAACGTAGCAAGAGTAAAATAAAGGCCTGAGTGTGGTCCCCACATCTGGTTTCAAAGGGAAAAGGAAGCTAGATTGCAGATACTGTATCCCTGAAAAACAGATGTTTACGGATTCTACCGACCCCGATGAGGGCCATGTGCAGACCTGGATTGATCTGGACACCTCAGCTCCTAGAGCTGAACTACAGCTCAAGGCTATGGTCGGTCCATCCCTCTACACAGACTGATGGTGATGTTAACCGCCCTGAGCCATGAGAAGGCCCTGAGCAAGGTAGTCAACATCACACATTTCATGCACTGAAACATTAATTATGGTAAGGATGAAGAAATGTTGGGAACACATCTTAATTGGTTACATAGAAATACATTATAGATACTAGGCCCTATAAATAGAAAATACCTCATTCGATTGGTAAAAGGGGACAACCCTGGCAGGTTAATGGTCTATCCTGCCTACAGATGTACTTAATTTGATCACTCTGCTGCCGCAGAGAATTTTCCTGTGCAGCAGGACATGCAAACTTGTAGTGTATTCAAGGTTTACAAAGTATTCTGAAGTTTAATTTCCAATTAGAAATGTCAGACTTTATTTGCCCAACAAAAGATTTAATCTCTACAAAAATGTCCGTTCATTATAATAAAAAATAATAATTCACATTTCCTGTTGCTGCAGGATTATTGTCCTGCTGTGAGAAACTGTTCAAATTAAGATAGTACATCCTGTTTAAACTGATTGTAATAACAATAGATCACGGGAATTTGGTTATTTTAATCAATGCATTATTCCAGTTGATGTGATGTTTGGCAAGCAACTTGAGCAGATGTTCACTTTTGTTGTCAGTTGTAGGAGATTACCATGCAACTTTGAAAACATCTATCGACTTCTACATTACTCAAGGTAAAGTCAGATCTTTGCAGCACGCCTGAGCACAATGACAGGTTTCATGAATCGTGTACAACAATGCATCAGAAATCATTAAGACCGGCAAGTCTCGCCCAGACTATTTCCTGTTTGTGTGTGTGTTCACCACGGATGAAACAATGCATTAGAAATCCTCCTGTGAACAAATCCACAATAATGAAACCCTGTAGGCTTGGGCTGAGGGGACCTTGCTGTAGATTGATGGGAAATAATTGGACTGGGATTACAGCGTGAGATCATTGAGAAAAAAAAAAGTGTGGTGAAAAAAAATCTATAAAGCCACATTATCATCTAAGAAGAGATGAGATGGTCACTTGTTGAAAATAATTTAAACTAGGGCCGAGTGAAATTCACTGGGGGAAGGGAAAATAATAAATGAAATGCAAAATATAATTGCATTAGCTGCAGGGCAGAATATCAATCGCCTTAGACTATGATTTGATAACTCACTAATTAAGTTACTGTCCAACTATTTGGAGCCGGGTTCCTGCAGCTGAGACTCTGGAGAGTTTGTTGACGCTATAACATAGGACCAAGGAGCTCTCCCTCTTTCTCCTTCTGACAGTGGCAGATGGATACGACTCCTATCACATAACTCACTGGAGTAGCTGTCTCGACTGTTCCTTTAACCGTAGACGTTGCCTGCTTCATAGCGAAGGAAGGACACATAAGAGGGCATGAGAACTAGTGATGGGAGACAGTGGCTTAATGAGCCCAGGGACATGTAAATGCAAAATAGTTTACTGGCTGATATAACTCACCCTCAGCTCTGGAAAACCGCCTCATGTAATAAGGAGTTCAAAACTGTTTGAAACCCGAAATCCTGCCAGGTTGACTCTGCTTGCAATGTAGCCACAGTCTCGGATCACTCGTTTTCTTGGTCCCTCAGTGTCCTTCCGCAGTGGGGTGCATCAAGCTTTGTCTTTTTACGCTTCCATTTTACAAGTGTCAGGTCTGCCAAAGATGACCACTGGTGTGCCATCAGACAGCTTTTCTTAGCTGGTTGAGAGAGCTCTCTGCTCAAGCGATACCTTGGACAATGGGCTGTCAAGACCCCTGATCAGACAACTGGTTCTGAGGAAATCTGAGGAAAATGTCTTTAGGGATGGCAACTGCTGTACATTTGTCCCCTAACAAGCCATTTTAATGGAGAATGGTATTTATGTCCCACAGGGCAAAAACTGGTTGAATCCATATTGTTTCCACAGCATTTCAACCAAACATCTAAACTAGATGCTTAACTGACGTCTGTGCCCAGGGGATGTATACGTTGGCATGATAACAAACCTTCGGGGCACCACAGGGTGCAACACCCAGACTGGAAGACGGAGTTCACCGTTTTCACGAACGTGACAAGCATTTCTTGGTGATAGATTTTCAAGGATGCCTTCAGTACTCATCGGGCTAAAGTGTGTTCCGTTCCAAATGTGAGGATCTTCTGAACTGTGACCTTTTCCTTGGAGCTGAGACTTTGTCATCTGAGTTCGTTGAGGCAAAGCAAACATTGTCTCCATATTCCACAGTGGAAGAATCATATTCAACTTCACAATGATTATACAAAAATAACTGATTTGAATTTGTATGTTCAAATATGCAATTCATTATTTCCTAGTGAATAATCAGAACATACCAGTGTAGCTGGTATTTTACATGAAGGAGTTAAAAAACAGAATGTCATTAGTGTAGAGAGTAACATTCAATATAGATGTCAGAGTTGTAAAGTGGCACTTAATCAATAACCAACGTGTTTTCTTTCATTCACACATCCATAATTAGGCTTGTTCGCTCATTATCTCATCTACCGCTACGAAGCTGCCATGGTAGTAAAGTTGGTCCTTTACCTGCATCCCCAAGTCTATTCTCCACAGCCAACCTGGCCCATAATCCAAGGGTTGTTGTTTGGACCACTGCTTTTCTCCATTCCTCCTGGACTGTCGCAATAAATAATGGAGTTGTGCGGGATGAGGTTGGCAAAATTATTCAAGCCAAATATTAGCATCCATCAAGGCTTGGAGAGGTACCTGCCGTCCTGCCTGGGCTAGTGGAGAGCATTAGCAGTACATCAAGGCTTGGAGAGGTGCCTGCCGTCCTGCCTGGGCTAGTGGAGAGCATTAGCATTAGCAGTACATCAAGGCTTGGAGAGGTGCCTGCCTTCCTGCCTGGGCTAGTGGAGAGCATTAGCATTAGCAGTACATCAAGGCTTGGAGAGGTGCCTGCCGTCCTGCCTGGGCTAGTGGAGAGCATTAGCATTAGCAGTACATCAGCGAGGTTTCTTCATATGTGGCTCAGGGCTCTGGCTTCCTGACATTCCATTATGGGCCCTCTCTCCTAGGCAGTCTCTGACAATAAAGTATCCCGCCTCTCCCGTTAACGCTTTCCAATTAAACTCTTACATTTGTTGACTCTGAGGTGACACATTAAAGTGAATTATGTGCTGGATGAGGACTAGGGAGGGGGGGGTGGGGCTCTGCGGCAACGAAAAGCGCTGCGTCTCCCCACTGTTGAGGTGTTGAGAATGATTCATGGCCCTAAATTTCTCAAGGCCACAGGTTTCTAATAAAGGGCTGGTGTGTGGCGTTCTCTGTCTCTGTCACATTAAAAGTAAATAAGACTAATGGTGGAGCGCGGCAAGACTCTGGAGAGGGAGAACGCCAGTGGCTCGAGTGAGGGGAGATGTGTGAGCTAGAGTTGGGCGGTATCCAGATTTTCATCTCGTCATACTGTCCTTCTTTCATCATGAGATATACGGTACTACCGGCTTAGTACACAAGGGGGGGGGTCAAAAAAACAAACATAATGCTAACAAAATTAGCACAAGTCATCGCAAATTTCCATGGAGGCTTTTAGCTAAATATGCTAACAAGCGCAAACGAAAATTAAACAAATTGCAAAGACAGGCAATCCAACTGATAAAGTTAAAGGAGCTACCGAATTACATTTTTGCTGAGTTTGGACATGTGAACGAGAGACATTGTGCAAATTATCAAAGTTTTGACGCATGAACAGTACTGGGTCTGGAGCAGCATGTGTACACACTGTGTCTCTGTGGAGTCTGGAGTTGCAAGGGCAACAGGCCTGCTTGCTCTGCTCAGAGAAGAAGGAGAAGACTGGCCGAGAACAGTAAAAAGAAGCAAGGAGTTCAAGATAGTGGACAAGATAATGTACAAATAACTCATCTAAATGGCTTTGACTTCTTAAACATTGACGAAAACGCGATATGATGCCCCGTCACCTTATTAATTCAGCCACTTACTTAGATAACTAGAAACTTAAACTTAGGGGTCGCGTTAACGCATAATGTTGTGTTTTTCACACAGGAACATTTTAAAAAACGCATAAGAAACATCTTGCGCCATCAGATTCGCTTTGTGCTTCAGTTGCATTCTATCACTGGACAGCTTTCTGACTAATGTGCAGCTAGCTCATTTTCTCTGGTAATTTTCTCAGTATAGCCAGCCTACTTTTCTCTGGGAAATTTCAAGATTAACTTTAAGCAAAACATGAGGAAATGTAGCTGGCTACATTTTTTCTATGATAAACATTAGAAATATGATGGCCATGCATCATTTTTGCGAAAGGAAATTCCTTTCTTTTCCATTGTAAGCTCTTACTTGTGTGGCTGCCAGGCAAACGGCGTGGCACTTCTGTTGCCATCTGATGACAGTGAAGCTATTTTCTGCCTACTGTGAAGGGAAACTATGCTTGCATGTCCCTGATCACTCTAGAACGTGATCTGTTGTATTTACTTTAGCTACAAATATGACAAGTTATTTAAAAACTTCAAAGAAATCATTTTAACGGTTTTGATGGCATTGAAAAACCATCCCGCGGCTATTTCCAAATACCCCCGTTATACAGTATATACAGCATACCGACCAAGCCTAGTGTGAGCCTTTGCTAACTACCTCCCAACTGAACACCTAATGTTTTATTTGATCAAAGAGAAGGTCATGGTAGCCTATAGGCAGAAGGTTGGCACAAAATAACATCCGTCGGCCATAATAACAATAGATATGAATGGCAACTACAACGCAGGAAAAATGGCTATGCCTGTTATAGTCCATAGAAAGACAAGATATTGTACATGTGCAGTATCTTATGTGGTATGAATCATGGCTGTTTCCCAACCTTCTACACAACTAGCTTCAGAGTAACAACAACATGGGAAAAGCCGAGAGTATAAATACGCCCGGCATAACATGATGGCTTGAGGGGTGTGCGTGTAAAAAAACAAAAACAAAAAAAACAGTGAGAGATTATACTATTATACTCAATAGACTCATCAGGATCCCTCAGTAGTGGACTCATTTGAATTTGTCCGCCTCTGCTGTTTCGATTCCTCTCAAATTAACTTGACTCAGTCTGTCATCAGGGATAGTGTACGACGGAGAGGGAGGGAGGGGTGAAGGGGGCATTTGCGAAGTAAACTCTCACGAGTATACAGTTCATCTCAGCTCATTGGCATGTGCTAATGGTATGAGTGGAAATAGAGAATGCGGCGCAGGCGGTGTTTAAAAAAACAATTCTCGTCAGTTAAGCAGAGCAATTCTGTGTATTTTTCTGCTGTGAAAGTCATTCCTCTCTCGCCCTCTTCCACTCTTGGTGCTTCTCCCTCAGTCTCATCTCTCCATCTCAGTCTCCCTCTCTCTTATCTCTCCATCTCAGTCTCCCTCTCTCTCATCTCTCCATCTCAGTCTCCCTCTCTCTCATCTCTCCATCTCAGTCTCCCTCTCTCTCATCTCTCCGTCTCAGTCTCCCTCTCTCTTATCTCTCCATCTTAGTCTCCCTCTCTCTCATCTCTCCATCTCAGTCTCCCTCTCTCTCATCTCTCCATCTCAGTCTCCCTCTCTCTTATCTCTCCATCTCAGTCTCCCTCTCTCTCATCTCTCCATCTCAGTCTCCCTCTCTCCTGCCTCTCCATCTCAGTATTTAGATTGGATGTTTGTTCCATTTGGTAAATTCATTATTAGAGATTGGACCCCGTACTTCACTGCCATATAGAGCAATTGGTTCTATAACTGATTGAAAAATGTTGAGCCAGATTCTAATTGGAATTTAGATTTTGATGTTCCTTTTAATGGCATAGAATGCACTTCTTGCTTTGTCTCTCAGCTCATTCACAGCCATGTGAAAGCTACCTGTGTTGCTGCTATTTAGTCCTATATATGTGTGGTTTTTGGTGTGTTCTAATAGAACTGTGTCCAAATAGAATTTATATTTGTCATCCTTATTTCCAGACCTTTTTTTGGAATATCATTATATTTGTTTTTTTAGGTTAACGGTCAGAGCCCAGGTCTGACAGAACCTGTGAAGACGATCTAGGTTCTGCTGTAACCCCTCTTTAGTGGGAGACAGCAGCACCAGGTCATCTGCGTACAGCAGACACTTGATTTCAGTCTTGTGTAGGGTAATACCAGGTGCTGCCGATTCTTCTAATGTTTTTGCCAAATCATTAATGTAGATGTTAAATAGTGTTGGACTTATTGGGCAGCCCTGTTTCACTCCCCGTCCCTGAGAGAAGAAGTCTGTTTGCTTGTTGCCAATTTTAACCGCACATTTGTTTTTAGTGTACATTGATTTAATAAAATCAGATGTTTTCCCTCAAATACCACTTTCTATTAGTTTATAAAAAGACCTTTGTGCCAAATTGAATCAAATGCTTTCTTGAAATCTACAAAACACGAGTAGATTTTTCCTTTGTTTTGGTTGACTTGTTCATCAATTAGAGTGTGGAGGGTGTAAATGTGGTCTGTTGTATGATCATTTTTTTGAAATCCAATCTGGCTTCTGCTCAGGACGCTGTGTTCGTCAAGGAAATGATGTAGTCTGCTATTTATAATACTGCAGAGAATTTTCCATAAGTTGCTGTTAACGCAAATTCCTCTGTAATTATTTGGGCCAAATGTGTCTCCATTTCTATAGAATGGTGTGATCAATCCCTGGTTCCAAATATCAGGGGAAATACCTGCAGTGAGGATAATGTTGAAGAGTTTGAGTATAGCCAATTTGAATTTGTGGTCTGTATATTTGATCATTTAATTTCAAATACCATCAGCACCACAGGCCTTTTTGGTTTGGAGGATGCATAGTTTTTCCAATAATTCTTCTTCTGTAATTGGGGTATCCACAGCATTCTGATAGTCTTTGACTGCTGATTCAAGGATTTGTCATTTTTCTTGTAGATCTTTTTGTTCTGGGCTCTTTGTTATATTGCTGTAGATGATTGCAAAGTGATTTCTCCACATATCCCCATTTTGGATAGCCAATTCCTCATGATAAGGTTTGTTTAATTTATTCCAATTCTCCCAGAAGTGGTTTGATTCTATGGATTCCTCAATTCCATCCATCTGATTTCTAATGTGCTGTTCCTGTTTTGTTCTTAGGGTGTGTTTGTATTGCTTCAGTGTTCCCCATATTGAAGGTGTATGTTTGTTCTTAGGGTGTGTTTGTATTGCTTCAGTGTTTCCACATATTGAAGGTGTGTATTTTTGTTGTCTGGTTCTCTGTGTTTTTGATTAGACATATTTCTCAATGACTTTCTTGGATTTTTGCAATCATTATCAAACCATTTTTCATTATCTGTTATTTCTGGTTTGCTCTTATGATTCTTTAAGAGGCTAATTGGTCAAATATAAAGTTTATGTTCCAAACAGCCAAATTTACACCTTCATTGCTGTAGGAGAATGTGAGAGGCTAAAAAGTTGTCCAGGAGAGATTGTATTTTTTGGATACTAATTGCTTTTTGGTAGATGTTTGCACTCCATCTCTAGGCCTGTTTTGTATCATGTAATTTATTGGGCCGTGATGCAATCTCTCAGTCTCTCTCACCTCTCCTTCTCCCTCTCTCCTTCCTCTCCATCTCGGTCTCCCTCTCTCCTGCCTCTCCATCTCAGTCTCCGTCTCTCCTGCCACTCCACCTCAGTCTCCCTCTCATCCTTTTATTCTCAGTCTCCCTCTCTCCTGCCTCTCCATATGTCTCTCTTGCCTCTCCATCTCAGTCTCCCTCTCTCCTGCCTCTCCATCTCAGTCTCTCTCGCCTCTCCTTTTCCGTCTCCCTCTCTCCTGCCTCTCCATCTCAGTCTCTCTCCTCTCCTCCGCCTCCCTCTCTCTCGCCTCTCCTTCTCAGTCTCCCTCTCTCAACTATCCAACTCAGTCTCCATCTCTCCTGCCTCTCCTTCTCAGTCTCCCTCTCTCAACTCTCCAACTCTGTATCCATCTCTCACGCCTCTCATCTCAGTCTCTCTTGCCTCTCCTTCTCAGTCGCCCTCTCTCTTGCCTCTTCACCTTAATCTCCCTCTCTCCTGCCTCTCTATCTCGGTTTCGCTCTCCTCTCCTTCTCAGTCTCTCTTGCTTCTCCTTCTCAGTCTCCCCCTCTCTCGTCTCTCCATCTCAGCCTCCCTCTCCATCTGTCTCTCTCACCTCTCCATCTCAGGCTCCCTCTCTCCTGCCTCTCCATCTCAATCTCTCTCGCCTCTCCTTCTCAGTCGCCCTCTCTCCGTCATCTCCATCTCAGTCTCCCGCTCTCCTGCCTTTCCATCTCAGTCCCTCTCGCCTCTCCTTCTCCGTCTCCCTCTCTCAACTCTCATTCTCAGTCTCCCTCTCTCCTGCCTCTCCATCTCAATATTTCTCCTTCCTCTCCTTCTCAGTCTTCCTCTCTCCTGCCTCTCCTTCTCAGTCTGCCTCTCTTCTGCCTCTCCTTCTCAGTCTCCTTCTCTCTCCTTTTCTTCTCAGTCTCCCTCTCTCCTGCCTCTCCATCTTAATCTCCATCTCTCCTGCCTCTCCATCCCGGTCTCCCTCTCTCCTGCCTCTCCTTCTCAGTCTCCCACTCTCTCCTTTTCTTCTCATTCTCCTTCTCTCCTGCCTCCCCATCTCAGTCTCTCTTGCCTCTCCTTCTCAGTCTCCATCTCTGCTGCCTCTCCATCTAGGTCTCTCTCGCCTCTCCATCTCAGTCTCCCTCTCTCCTGCCTCTCCATCTCAGTCTCTCTTGCCTCTCCTTCTCAGACTCCCTCTCTCCTGCCTCTCCATCTCCCTCACCTCTCCATCTCAGTCTCCCTCCTTTTCTCGTGACACTTTACCTCAGTCTCCCTCTCTCCTGCCTCTCCATCTCAGTCTCTCTTGCTTCTCCTTCTCAGTCTCCCTCTCTCCTGCCTCTCCATCTCCATCTCTCTCACCTCTCCATCTCAGTCTCCCTACTTTTCTCGTGACACTTTACCTCAGTCTCCCTCTCTCCTGCCTCTCCATCTCAATCTCTCTCGCCTCTCTCTCCCTCATCTCCATCTCAGTCTCCCTCTCTCCTGCCTCTCATCTCAGTCTCCCTCTCTCCTGCCTCTCCATCTCAGTCTCTCTTGCTTCTCCTTCTCAGTCGCCCTCTCTCCTGCCTCTCCATCTCATTCTCCCTCTCTCCTGCCTCTCCATCTCATTCTCCCTCTCTGCTGCCTCCTCATCTCAGTCTCCCTCTCTTCTGCCATCTCAGTCTCCCTCTCTCCTTGTCTTCAAAGTCTCCCTCTCTCCTGCCACTCCATCTCCTTCTCCTTCTCTCCTGCCTCTCCATCTGTCTCTCTCGCCTCTCCTTCTCAGTCGCCCTCTCTCCTGCCTCTCCACCTCAGTCTCTCTTGCCTCTCCATCTCAGTCTCTCTCACCTCTCCTTCTCAGTCTCCCTCTCTCCTGCCTCTCCATCTCAATCTCTATCGCCTCTCCTTCTCAGTCGCCCTCTCTCCTGCCTCCTCATCTCAGTCTCCCTCTCTCCTGCCTCGCCATCTCAGTCTCTCTTGCATCTTCTTCTCAGTCTCCCTCTCTCCTGCCTCTCCATCTCAATCTCTCTCGCCTCTCTTTCCCAGTCGCCCTCTCTCGCTCATCTCCATCTCAGTCCTCCCTCTCTCCTGCCTCTCCATCTCAGTCTCCCTCTCTCCTGCCTCTCCATCTCAGTCTCCCTCTCTCCTGCATCTCCATCTCAGTCTCTCTCGCCTCTCCTTCTCAGTCTCCCTCTCTCCTGCCTCTCCATCTCTGACTCCCTCTCTCCTGCTTCTCCTTGTCAGTCTCCCTCTCTCCTGCCTCTCCATCTCGGTCTCCCTCTCTCCTGCCTCTCCATCTCGGTCTCCCTCTCTCCTGCTTCTCCTTCTCGGTCTCCCTCTCTCCTGCTTCTCCTTCTCAGTCTCCCTCTCTCCTGCCTCTCCATCTCAGTCTCCCTCTCTCATGCCTCTCCATCTCACTCTCTCGCCTCTCCTTCTATGTCTCCCTCTCTCTCCTTTTCTTCTCAGTCTCCCTCTCTCCTGCCTCTCCTTCTCAGTCTCTCTCGCCTCGCCTCTCCTTCTGTCTCCCTCTCTCCTGCCTCTCCATCTCAGTCTCCCTTTCCTGCCTCTCCATCTCAGTCTCCCTCTCCTGTCTCTCCTTCTAGTCTCCTTCTCTCCTCTCCATCTCTCCTGCAGTCATTATGACCACTTCTCAGCCCTCCCTGGAAGAAGCATATGGTGCAGATGTTTTGCTGAATATAAAAAAGGGGAATGGTCCCTCGTGAGAATAGATTATTCAGGGACAGTCAGAGACTGCTAGATAGCTAGAGACTCTGGGTGCACAACTGCAATAACATCTGGTAAAGTTACAGGTTTCCAAACTTAACATAGCCGCTGTCCAATGTACTGTTTCTTCAGAAAAAAGACACAGAAACAAATTGACACTGAAAACATTATTTGTCCAAATTGTTTACCAATTGTTTACCTATCAAACCGCACAATTTGTACACCTCTGGTGACAACTATTGTTATCTCGTCAATGATTAACTCTAAAGTTCAAACTAACAGGCTCCATAATAACAATATCATAACATAAACCCACATACGGTTCTTCCTTCATGGTTCGCTTAACATTCGAAGAAACATTGTTCCATTTCCGTTAGAGTCTGCATATTTTCCACCAAAACAACTCAGCCCTCTGCTCAAATGAAAGCTGGTGAGGGCTCTATATGTCAACTCCCCACATTGTAAATGTCTGCAAAGGAAGAGAATTGCCTTTTGCTGCATTTGAAAGATCAGATGCAAATGATGGTTCATTGGTTATGACTGATGGGCTCTATTAGCTCTTTGCAGAGAGAACCACCAAAAGAATATGTTAAGTGGGACTTAAAAGGGAAAAATGTCCTCTGCAATGTTCTCGCACAAGAGATGCTGTATGCTTGCCTTCAGAGGTACACACTGAGTGTACAAAACATTATGAACGCCTGCTCTTTCTATGACATTGACTGACCAGGTGAATCCACTAGGATCCCTTATTGATGTCACTTGTTAAATCCACTTCAATCATTGTAGATGAAAGGGAGGACAGAGGTTAAAGAAGGATTTTTAAGCAAGACAAAACATTTAAGTGCCTTTGAACGGGGTATGGTGATAGGTGCCAGGTGCACCGATTTGTGTCAAGAACTGCAACACTGCTGGGTTTTCACGCTCAACAGTTTCCTGTGTGTATCAAGAGTTATCCATCACCGAAACAATGTCTCGCCAACTTGACAGAAACGTGGGAAGTATTGGAGTCAACATTGGCCAGCATCCCTGGGGAACACTTTTGACACCTTGTAGGACTCCATGCACCAATGAATTCAGGCTGTTCTGAGGCCAAAGGGGAGGGGTTCACCTCAAAATTAGGAAGGTGTTCTTAATATTTTGTACACTCAGTGTACGTTCACGTATAGCCTTGTGTCGCCTTTATGTCTTTAATATGGCACATTGATATTCGAGGCCTATCTCCAAAGTCTTACAACTGAACAATAACGACTGGAATCAAAGTTTCAGGGAGGTAACTTAATTCCCTACAATATGATTTATTGCTGACAAGTTCTGGGGCAAGCTCTTTTATCAAAGCACTATTGCGACTCTTGAGGCCAACAAAAGACGATCCAAAACAACAATCCAAGGTCAAGCTGCCACTTTATACAAAGGCATTACTCGGTTGCTAAGCAGTGGTCTGATCTCTGACAACTCTATGGCATCTAGTTCTTGGTGTACTTGGCATAGTTGCTCTCATTAGGGATCTATTTTAGGTGAAAACTGAGCCCAAGTACAGTATACTGCCCCACTAAATTGGGATGGACAAATATCCCTGCTCCTTGACCGAGAGGTCCTACAGCCTCTTAGCCAGGCCAGCATTTTCCTGCATGCATAACAAGGTCTTGGGGGAAGGTTTTGGCAGCTGGGGAGATCTATAATTATCATGTAGGGAATGTATCGTTACTGCACATCAAGGTGGCCCTGAGATATGGATCTATGTGTTCTCAGATTTCCTATCTGAAGTCAAGGAGATTAGAGGGAAAAGGCCCAGACCTAGGCAGAAATTACTCTTAAAACAGAACAAATCCATAGCACACTTTGATTCATGACTCAGAAAGACAATTTCAAAGAGACAAAAAGGTAGCCGACCCACAATGACTTTCCGATACAAGTGGGAAACTTGTGCAAAGCATCACTCAAAGCCATGGAGGTGATAAGCTTGCCTTGTCCATACTTAGCTTGACTCAAACTTTGGAGAATAATGGTTCAACTTTGCCAGCAAACTTCCTCACTGTATTTACATTAATAAACCATACCCATCATATCATATAGTACAATTAAGCAATAAGGCACGAGGGGGAGTGGTACTGTATATGGTTAATATACCACGGCTAAGGGCTGTTCTTATGACCGACACAATGCGGAGTGCCTGGATAAAGCCCTTAGCCGTGGTATATTGGCCATATACCACAAACCGCAGAGGTGCCTT
The DNA here is from genome assembly GCF_021184085.1 of Oncorhynchus gorbuscha. NCBI lineage: Eukaryota > Metazoa > Chordata > Actinopteri > Salmoniformes > Salmonidae > Oncorhynchus > Oncorhynchus gorbuscha. The sequence continues at coordinate 24,429,419 of NC_060179.1, read as the reverse complement.
ACTGCTATTATAAACTGTCTACCAATGTAATTAGAGCAGTCAAAATAAATTATTTGTCATACCGGTGGTATATGGTCTGATATACCATGACTGTCAGCCAATCAGCATTCAGGGCTCGAACCACCCAGTTTCTAATTGTAGCTATAGTTGACATGCCACCCTTTTGCGGCATATCGATGAATCCGATCAAGTCAAAATGAATAGTAGGATATGTCATGTATTGTGCACTCCCACAATAGTCTCTGGTGTAATCAACATATACGGTATGAGGCTCATTATAATGCCCACCCAAAGTGAAGTGCTGAGCTCTCTGCCGAGTCCGATTACACAGTCCCTCATTCGCAATTCAAATCCAAGGGTAGTAAAAGGGAATGTCAAAGCAGTACAGTAGGTGACTGGATCCACGGCCCTTTAAACAGATACAGACTGTGTAGTGCAAGTCGGCGGCACAGCGGGTGTTGCTCTGAAAAACGTCAGACGGTTTCAGATTCAATTGAAAGGCAAACTTTACAGGCACCCCTGTTGACTGGGGTTGATCTGCCAAAGTTCTCGCACCGACACATTACACAGGCAGACTTGACATCATACTGCCCCAAGCCGACCTGTCTCAGGGAGATACGTGTCTATTTCAACACAGTGCCGTGTGGTTAAAGTGGATGTTGCATTTCATTTCCTTTTCGGTATCCATATATGATATCTTTGGGGTTGTTGAACATTTTTGGGTTGAAGTTCTATAAAATAACAAATTGAATAAAACATTTTGGGTCATTTTCAAAGGTGTGAGAAGCATCTTCATTGAATCATGAATCATTTCCAGTAGATCAGCACAGCATAGCGTAATAATGCAAGAGAGGACATGACATGTTATGCTAGCCAGAATCCACAATCCACAGAGAGCCCAGCGACATAGCTACGTCTGTGGTTCTGTAAAGACACATCAACACAGGTGCAAACTTTCCATCAATGTGAAGACAGCCAGCGCCTGAAGTCAAAAGACGCACGGAAATTCCGAGGGAGCCATTTTGATTCTTGCTATTTGAACTACAAACAGAGCTGATTGGGAAACAACAGAGGGAACCCTCTCCTCAGGATACCTGCTCATCACCATCTCTGATTTACAACCCAGCAACCTGGGTACGTGCATACTGAATACTACAACGGGGAGCAATTAACAACACGAGATAACAAGTCTCCATGGTGTCTCAACGCCTCAGTATCGAAGCAGAGGGGATGGGAAGCCTCACTCGCTCTCCCAACCAGATCTCTCCACTCAGAGAGAGAGCATCATGGGCTATTGATGAGGGATCAGTGACATGATCTCATGAGACAAGTCGATGGTATTTCTGATCAGTTTGCCCATGATTGTCAGTGAGGGGCTCAGTCAGAGTTGCCCTGAACCTATATGCTATGGATCTGGTTAAAAGGGTCTGTGGGGGAAACAGACATTACTGCACTTAGATATCAGGGAATATGTTGCCGTCGATTTTCACCAGATAAAATAACTCTTGTCTAACTTATCCAAAGTGATGAGCAGGGAACATCAGCAGAAATGTTATTGATGTGGCCGTGAGAGCCAGAATCAAGTTTGGAGGCTCCGCTGATTGTTGTATTGAGTTGAAAATGAGAGCTCGGCAGCAGGGAGCTTGAATAGCAGGGCGGGTCACATACATTTATTAGCTATAAAACTTTCTGACATTAGGTTGTGGATGTTGACGCCAATTGCGTTCACAGACCTTACATTTAGCCCAACCTGGCATGCTTTAAGACATGGTATGACCATTGACCTACTCAATTGACCACAATGTGTTTTCCAAAAGAAAAGGCATGCCCTATACAAGAAGTACAGTTCATTGTTCTCTGTGCTGTTCTCAGCTGGTAATACACACAAAAGCCCATCAATATTACTCTTAAAGGGACAATCTGGGATACAAAAAAACAATAAAGCACGCACCCCGCCACTCGGCTTGTTAAATAGCTACGGGATTGGGCAGGAGAAATTAAACCACTGTCAAATTCATTGACAGAGCTAAAGGGTGCAATGGCTATCCCACAATTACATATACTTTTAACCATGTTTTGAAGCTATACAGAGTTCATTTGCAATTACATTGTTTGGACAATATAGTAAAACAAGCCTATATTTTGGATTCTTACTGGGTACGGCAGTTAAACTAATCTAATAAGGAGGCAGGTATGTTCTTCAATGGCCATACTGTATATTACTGATTTGAATTAAAAGTCCCAAAATGGATGTACCACCAATTCCGAATTGCTCCTTTAACCATAACAATGATTACATACACTACCGTTCAAAAGTTTGGGGTCATTTTTTATCCATTAAAATCACATCAAATTGATCAGAAATACAGTGTAGACATTGTTAAATGTTGTACATGACTATTGTAGCTGGAAACGGCATATTTTCTATGGAATACCTACATAGCCCCATTATCAGCAACCATCACTCCTGTGTTCCAATCTAAGTTGAGCATTTTAAAAGGCTAATTGATCATTAGAAAACCCTTTTGCAATTATGTTAGCACAGCTGAAAACTGTTGTTCTGATTAAAGGAGCAATAAAACGGGCCTTCTTTAGGCCCGTCTCAACGTCAAGAGTGCTTTTCTTTCAAAAACCAAGGACATTTCTAAGTGACCCCAAACTTTTGAACGGTGGTGTGTGTACCTGAAATGAAAAGAGGCCTCGACATCAGCGAGCCAGATAAGCAGAGACAGAGGTTGTTTGGGCCACGTTGATTTGATGTAACAAATAGGCCGGTCCATATTCATTATAGACAAACGAGGAGGGGCCTTAAACATGTATTTATAAATACTTTATAAATCTTGGCAGAGTGGGAGGGACAGTTTTAATGAAACTGTCAAGGGCACTGAGACCCTGATGAGACCTCCCAACGCAACATTAACAGCAGCCCTCAACTGGCACTCAGGCCAAATATAATTACACTACCATTACAGAGGCCTGAGTTCCCACTGGGCGGATGCATTTTGCCTTCCTTCCCTCTGCACTGCAGTGCATTGGGCGCTGATACACTAACCACTCTCTATTCATTAGTTCTCAAATTTCCATTCTGAAGTGCACTGTCCTTTGGAATGAACATGGGGAAATATCATCAAATACCATCTGGGGAACATGGGTAAAATAAGATGTTTCAAGGTGTAGCAACGCTTGCATCACGTCAAGTCGGACAGGGAGCCGGACATGTCGTCCTGATGATGAAACTAATTGAACCCCCCCCCCCCTCTGACTGGAAGATGGAGTCTCCCTAAAACACTCCATTACACTCGGCAGTGTTTGTTTATCGAAGAGTCAAGTGGATCAAACAAAAAGAGGTGGCAATTTGCATAAGGCTCACGGAGCCCTCTCCTCCTCTGGTTGCCTTTCACGGTCCCTTCTTTACCCAATGCAGCTTACTCAGCGGATCCACCACAACGCTCACCTTTCGCAGAGACAATGACCGCGGCCCACAGTCTCTTGTAAAGCCTCAGACACGAGTTCAAGTAAACACGGACCTCTAATGATTGGCTATGACAGGTCCCCTTTGAGCAGGCTTTTTAAGCTCTATGCACGTCCACAACATGCGGGCAAGCCTTGTAATCGATTCCCATACATTGAGCACATAACAATGACTTAGATGAAACCAGATAATAGCTACAGATCATTTGCTTGGCTTGGAACTTTAGCTTGAATTTGTACGTTTATCAGAGCAGTAGGCATGGGCTTTGTGAAATATATTTCTATATATTTCAGTCATTTTGTCATTTCAGTTCACGGTTGAATATAAGCATTTCCCATTATATTTTTTGTTTGACTTCAGCATGATCAATTAGTTGAAGGAATAGTATGACCTTCCTATGTGAGGGGAACAATCCACTCAATACGGCAAACATTTCGACTAGCTAATGCCTATAAATCCCAACCGTGCACTTTGGAGTGAGAAAAAAGCAACCAATTGAGGCAGAAATCAAATGATATGAAACATCTTTTGATATGGACTATTTGAAGTTCTTTACTCATTTGACAGAAATGTGTAAATGTGGCTTATTTGTGATTTTCTGGGTTCACATTGGAACAAAGCCAACCCTCCAATCGCAACTGGTTCTCTTTTCAACCAGTCCCTATGAACTTTTCTCTACATCAAATTTGATCAAGTTAGCTCAGTCCGGTTGTTTTCCAAAGAAAATTATGTATGACAGTTTCAGTTTTTTTAATAAGGCACAGGTGTGTGCATCTTCCAAATCCAATTAATCTGTGCCTCAATTTACTGTGACGTTAAGTACTGTCATCAATTCAAGTTAATGAGTTAAGACTAAGTAAAAGTGAGGAAGAAAACATGTTCGTGTATCGCAGTGTGACAGGAAAAAGTGGCCGTTTTCCTCAATGTTTTAGACAGACAATCAATGCCTCACATTCAATTTTGTTGGAGGATCAGCAGCGAACATATAGTGATTCATCTCTATCTGGTGTATCCACTAGCTTATTACTACGTAATAACCTGTTTAATATAGTCTGTTTGTTACCAGACTACTAATGTGTTTATTGAATCCTATGTACTCTCTCTACCAGCCTTTGAGTTTATATTCTATCTTACTGTATCCATTGGGAAGTTCTAGGTCTGGAGATTCTGGAGACATCCTTTGTCAAAGCCAAACCTAATAATAACACCCCATATTTACTTTTCTACCACGAGCCGCCTCGATGTTTTGCATACGAGCCGCCTCGTTGTTTTGCATACGAATGTCTACCCCCATAAGCCTGTGGGTGGGGCGCCTTTCTGGTTCGTAGATAGATGAAGCTGGCTATGCTGTGCTGAACCAGGTGAGTAATGGCCAAGCATACCAGATCATCCATCAGATGTTGACACTCTGGTCTGTGTGGGGATGTAAATCCTTGCAGCCCTGTGTATGTTAACGTCGAAGCAAACACTAGACTCTGGTGCATAAATATGAATAAAGGCTGCCTGTCCGGCCCTAAATGAAGTTATGGGAGTAATGGGGCAGAACCAGGTTGTTTGTCATGTTGTGACATTTAGGAGGGCAACGTACACATGGACAACTTTATCTACTTTAGCTTTATCTATTACCTGCTCGGGATTGGGGTGATATATAAAAACAGGGAGGATCCATTCTCCTTTTGCTGTGGTTGTGATGGAAGCTGATCAGCACCTTTGATGCTAATGTCATGCTTTTCGGACCTGTCCTACCGAACCCATTTATTGAGACATCAGCACTGCCTAACTCAACACAAAAAAAAGCTTTTGACCTGCTTCTAAGCACTTATCAATTCCATGACATTTGGATTCCTAATGTCTTGCTATTTCAGAGAGTGTACAGGCTAACGAAACCACCTGTTGATCATACCAATTCAAGCACCTTTTAAAACAGGACATCATGTAATAATTACCGGATGAAAGGAAGATGTTTTGGGATTCATCAATCGCTGTCTAATGAATTATTAATAGGCACGTACATCCAAGCAAACCCGAGACTCTGGGGCATAAATATGAATAAAGGCTGCCTGTCCGGCCCTAAATGAAGTTATGGGAGTAATGGGGCAGAACCAGGTTGTTTGTCATGTTGTGACATTTAGGAGGGCAACGTACACATGGACAACTTTATCTACTTTAGCTTTATCTATTACCTGCTCGGAATTGGAGTGATATATAAAAACAGGGAGGGTCTACAATTAATCAACTACTTTCACGAGTAGGGTAAATGTGGGTTTAATTACTCTACTGTAGCTATTAATAGTTTAGGTTCTTTCTCCTTTTACTGCGGTTGTGACGCAAACTAGTCAGCACTTATGAGACCCATGCCATACTTTTAGAACCTGTCCTACCGAACCAGGAATCAGTTTAGGAGGAATCAGCACGGCCCAATCCAACACAAAAAAAGCTTTTGGCCTGTTTCCTGTTTTTCATTTTTGCCACGGAATAAATATTGCGATACTGGTATCGTCACAGCCCTAACTAAAACCACCTGTTGATCATACTAATTCAAGCTCCTATAAAACAAGACATAATATTCTAATTGCCCGGTGAAAGGAAGATGTTTTTGGATTCATCAATCCCTCTCCAATTAATGAATAACAAGCACGTCCAATATTGACTAATGGTAATAATGAGGAGTGCTTGTTGATGCGCGCAAATGGCAAAGTTGCGAGCAGGAGATCATGGAGTCATCCATTTACAGGGATTCTACAGCGATACTTTATTAACCCACCCAGAGACCTGTGGCCAGAACTTCCATCTCCCCCCAAGCCTCCCCAGAAAGCGTCATCACTCCTCAGTAGCGCTTCAGCAACCACCAAGCACGTCGCCACCTCGGTGGGTTATTCTTCCGCAAACGCAAGTCTGAAGGAAGGAATTAACAGATGGCAATGCTCTTAGAGGGACACTGCCAAGGTTAATGATACTGAAGAATTAGCTAGATAGATGTGCAATTACAATGATGGATGGAATCAAAGAGTAAGTGTCTAAAGTCCATTAGACGCAGCTCATTTCCAACGCTTGTTGTTGCCCACGTTGTGATCTCACGTGATGGACAAGGCCCTTTAAATGTCAGACGGTGGTCTGGATCTCACTCTTTATCCACTGTTGTACTGTAGCTTTTCACAGCCACCACATTCTCATACCTGATATTTGAGTTTGGGTTTTGTGGGGCCAAATTAATCAAGAGGAATATCCCAGATAGATTTGGGGGGGTAATAGTGTAAGATTTGATCTCTTTAGGATATGGGTTTATTTAAGGGAACAACAGCAAAGTACAATTGAACATTCACTAAAAAGAAATGGCCATAATTCTATTCATGTTTAGGTGCATGATGTACACGACATCAATCAAATGAAATCAACATACATTGAAATATCACTCTAGATTCCCTAAACCTATTTCCTCACTGGCTGCAATTGTGTATGCTGTGCACAATTTCTCTGCTCTAACTACCCAGTAAGTATGTGGTTTTATGTTTCCCCAAAATATTTACAGATATTTAATGACTGGAGTAATTAGGAGTACATTTCCTGCATGCCATGAATAATTTTTGATATTTGAAAAACATTTGTTTTGACAGTCACTATCAAGGCAATGAGTAGCCTAGTGTAGTAGCTATGCAAAACTGATCTTGCTGGTCTCTAATGGAATTGTTAAACCATTTATTTATTTTTATTTAACCTTTGTTTAACTAGGCAAGTCAGTTAAGAACAAATTCTTATTTACAATGACGGCCTACCCCGGCCAAACCCGGACGACGCTGGGCCAATTGTGCGCCGCCCTGTGGGACTCCCAATCCCGCCTGGATGTGATACAGCCTGGAATTGAACGAGGGACTGTAGTGACGCCTCTTGCACTGGAAAATGTCATTAATACACTGGACTGGATTTGTACTAAGTACTAAAGCAGAGTTTCTCTTCTTAGCTCTGACATCATCGTATTTTCACATGGCTGATGGCTCCATCTCTCTCGATCTCTCAACGGGGAGTCACAATACCTCATATAAGCAACATTGCCTCCTCTCTGTCTCTGCTCCTCTGTCTGTCTATCTCTCCCTAATAATCCTTTCCTCACAGCAGTGTTTCCCCTAAATATAGCCCTCTGTCCATATGTGTCTCCCAAGGATACGTAATTGGCTCCCCTCTGACAGAATATCAGACCAGTCCTCCACTGAGAAATGAACCATATGCACAGGATTCTCCTGGTCTTTGATGTCCACACCTTACAAGATCCACATCCTGCTTGAGACGGTATATCATTTGTAATGCAATCACATGTGGCGCGAGTTCATCGGAAACGAAAGAAAGACCAACCAACTTGTTGAAGCCTGAAAGTAGTTTGCTTCCAGTACCTGAATAATATCCTCCCGTCTCATGATGGGTTCTCGGAGGAAGCCTCTTGCTCCTGTGGCAGATGCTAAAGAGTGTTCGCCATCTGCAGACACTGCAGCCGCAGTGATAATGCAATAAGGAGCCTTGAAAGTGGCGGGTCCACTTGCGGTGCCACTCTGACTCACCACTGAACCTTGCTGTTCCCCGGCTGTGTATTAAATCAATAGTAAGTTCAGCTAAAATAACAACATTCTAATTGCTGTGTTACGATACACTGCACCCCCACCAACATTTTCACCATTACCTGTGAACTAACGTCAGGATCTGTCAATTCAGTAAGTAGGCCGACAGGAGACAGATCCCTAGATAATAACTTCTGCCCGAGGCAGAACTTCACAAAAGGTTACTTCCAATTTAAGTTGAAGAGAAGTTCAATGTTTTACAGGGTTCTTGTTTCTCTGTCTTTCCTACCAACAGGACATATTTTAGGTGTTATATTTTCAGGAACATCACCAGGCATGCAACTGTATCACTTGAAGGTTTCAGAGTACAATTTATCATCTCATCTGTTGTTTACAAGGCAAGTCCCACACGGACTCATAAAACTACACTCCAGCCTACGGGTCAAAGTCAGCAATTTTGTAAGTAAAATAGAGGTTGAGAAAGTGTCAAGCTTTCTGCCAACCAGCACCTTTCCTATCCATTTGTTTTCAAGTAATAAAAACAGTCTATATACTGTGCTAGTTGCATTGACCCCTATGAGGGACTACTGTAGCATACTAATCACGGAATAAAGCATTTTACGCATACATTTGCCTCAAATGAGGTATATCCCGTAAATGCACATTGATGTAAAATTTCCAACTGATCGATCTCATCTGTACAATGATGAACCTTAATCTCCTTAACCACAAAACACATGAGCTCCATGTGCGGTTACATGGGAGGTTGCATCCTTGTCAGTTGCAAGCCAGTGAAAATGTTGTTTGTTTTTTTGACCATTTATGATGTATCTTGTGTTTCACACTATTAATATACAATAGCGGAGCACAGCTGAGGGTATCCCTGACCTTTGCCCCCTGTCTCGTCATGGGCCCATGTTGTGGGGTCTCTGATGGTTGCTGTATATGTTTTACTCTCTACTTGGAATGAGAATGAATTTTAAACAGAGCTGTCGGTTGACCTCTCTGCCCCGCCAGGGTCATGCTCCAATTATTTACATAGGATCCACGCCTCCTCATACTGTAGTGGAATACAATCAATATTCTACTAGCTGTGAGATGCACCAATGGGATCAATTATACACTTTGATGCATAGTTGTACTACAGGTAGATAATTGGCGTTATCATTTGCCAATGAGTTGTACATATTCATAATGTTGTGTCATAAAGATTGATTATTGCTTGGATGCTATTGTTTTCCAGGGAGGGATAAACGGACCCTGTAAACGGCATACATCATAATAGCAGAAATGACTCGGAGCACCGTAATAATGTATGTGGATGCCTTGTTACGAGAAACATCAACTAAAGGCATTACATGGAGCGGCAGGGTAGCCTAGTGGTTAGAGCGTTGGACTAGTAACCGGAAGGTTGCAAGTTCAAAACCCCCGAGCTGACAAGGTTCAAATCTGTCGTTCTGCCCCTGAACAGGCAGTTAACCCACTGTTCCTAGGCCATCATTGAAAATAAGAATTTGTTCTTAACTGACTTGCCTGGTTAAATAAAGGTTAACATTTTTTTAAACATAGCCGGATGACTTGACTGAAAACAAGTTCATATTCATTCCTCTTCTACCTCTTCTCTTCTTCTAGGATCAAATCACATTTTATTTGTCACATGCGCCGAACACAACAAGTGAAATACTTACTTACAAGCCCTTAACCTACAATGCCGTTTAAGAAATAGAGTTAAGGAAATATTTACTAAATAAACTAAAGTGGGGAACAAAATGAACAAAAATTTAAAAGTAACCCAAGACAATTACATAACAATAATGAGGTTATATACAGGGGGTACCAGTACCGAGTCAATGTACAGGGGTACAGGTTAGTCGAGGTCATTTGTAAAGTGACTATGCATAGGTAGTCATTTTAATCTCTTTGATTTAACTCAAGTGGGAATGCCAGAGACCAAGGCGGTGGCGGAGGCGGTGCATGAGGGTCTGTTGGGAGATATTCACAGGCGGAGGGTAATTAACTAATGAGGACACCCCTCTTCGTCGGGTGTGAATGATAGCTACCGTGATTGGCCGGGACACAGGTGAGGGGGGCCGGTGAGACGGGCGGGTAGGCGACTAGATAACATTAATCCGTTCTGTGGGCAGGTAGGCGGGCCCGACTGACTGGCTTTGCCCTACTGACAGCCCTTTCCCCCATTAACCAGAGGGCTGACGGCCTAACGCAGAGACAGACTCCCACCATCGGTCACTCCCATCATGTCTGATGGGACGAGGCCTATTAGCCTGGCAGATGATCGTCTCAGCGTTCCCACTGACAAGATGTTCGATTCCGCTGCCTTGCTGCCTACATGGCACATTGAGTCGGCCAGCACTTCATTACCACTGGAGCAACTCTGGCTACACTCAGGGATTTTTAATCACCCATCTCGCTTCCATCCTCACAAAGAAAAATGCAGATCACAAAACCTGGGTGCTGTGCATTTGCTCATTTGCTGATTAGGTTTGTAAATGTAACTCTCAAGTAGTTCAACATGGTCTTAAAATGTTTATATGACACCTGGACTGCAAATTGATATACAGGTACATTAGCAGTTAACATTACAGGCAGCGCATTCAATTCGAACAGAGCCAACGCACCTTTTCAATTACAATCCGGTGTTATAGGACATGACATTGTGACAATATTAGGAACTGCCAAACATATGCTACCGCTCAAAAGTTTGGGGTCACTTAGAAATGTCTTTGTTTTTGAAGGATAAGCACAAGTCCTCAACTGGCAGCTTCATTAAATGGTACCCGCAAAACACCAGTCTCAACGTCAACAGTGAAGAGGCAACTCCGGGATGCTGGCCAGAGGACCTCTGTCTAGAAGGCCAGCATCACAGAGTCGTCTCTTCAATGTCAATGTCTCAAATTGAGGGATAATGCCACAGAGCGATTATATTTTTGTTCAGTATAATTCAGAATACTGATACACTTCTTCACAAGAATTAGTAAAGCCTAAGTCACATTAGAAGAGGTGATCCAGGAGCCGATCTACATAGCCTGTAATGTATTTGAAAAGGGAAATGTCTGTTAAATTTTATTTCCTTTTATTTACTGTTCTGAGTTATGATGCTATCAAGTCATTTATGTTGTGATCTACTCAATCTACAATGGGTTTTCTGGTATTAATGAAGTACTCAATTTGAAATATGCTATATTTGGTCGTGCACTTCTTGGTAAAACTTTGTATTTGGAATGTGTGTGCCTGAAATGCTAAATTGATTTGAAATGAATAACTATGACTTAGAGTATGTTGGGTCTGTCATGACAGACTTCACAGCATACTCCCACTTCTTTCCCTTGGGAAAGCTGATTTTGGATCACAGCATTCCTAAGGCCGTGGTTGCCTGGGAAGCTGTGCAGATGTAGATGTTCAATTTGATTTTAAAAAGTCTATCACACACCTTAATCAACATGATTAGCCCCAATGACACAAGCTACATCAACTCTAAGACACCAACCCACACAATGGAATGGCAAAATAGGATTTTCAGGGGTAAATTACAAATCCTACACACACCGCAACTCCTTTTGTGGACAACATTCCTTCGTGTCAGCTGTGTTCTGGCAGTTCTCAAACTCGTAAGGGGCTTAGGGAGGGAAGAACAAAAAACGTGTATTGACTTATCAGGTGTGTTACTGAAAATATACCTTTCACAAGTCAAAGCAGCCACAAGTTACAGCCACAAGTTACAGCCACAAGTTACAGCCACAGCCATCGTGTCAGACTCAGCCAACTCTGATACTTACATTGTGGTCAGCGCTTGCAAGATCGACTGATGCATTGTTAGTGAGGGTGCAGCATCCGTCTTCAGGATTAGCTTCCTGGCAAGACCCATTAAAAGTTCTCCCCAATTGATAAAACAACTTAGCTGGAAATTAGCACTGCGCACGTGTAACCTTATCATTTTCGGTGCAGCTTATCCAGCCAAAGTGAAAAGCAGCCACTGCTGTCAGATGTCTTTATTCTTTGGAAAATAGTGTAAGTTTAAATTAAAAATATGGCATCCAGTCACAACACAGTGTGCTTTTTTCCGGCATGCTGGTAAGTAGTCTGCGAGGTAATGAAAAGTTGTTGGTTCCCAGTGTCATTCTGCCACGTTCTGGTTGAGCTATCTTACGGTTTGTAAACAAAGGCTTATGGATGAGCTCATGTGATGGCAGTTTTAAGGTGTTGCACACAGTTTATAAATGAGTTCAGATTATAAGACGCAACCATTACGTTACTTTGCATAACACCAGCCTCTTAAATCCAAGTGTTGGGGGGGGTGGACCAGTAACTCTATGATCAACTTTGTCAATTTACAGTAGCAGCTCCAGTAATTTTTTCATACTGGTGTCAACCCACTGGTTTCAACTGGTTTCATCCAAATATCCTCCAATTTGATGAATAACATTGTCACTGTTTGGGACTTTTTGAGAAATAGAACACTTTCTTTTCAGCAGCAGAGAAAGTAAAAAAGCAGAGCAGCTGATTTGAATCTAACAGGACACAACGGGGTAGGAATTACACCACAGGGATCAATATTAAAGGCACATGCCCAGCAGATGAGCAAATTGAGGTAGAGAGAGAGGGCTAGTCATTTATCATGTGGAGTCTCTGGACTGAGCTTCTGAAGAACTTCCCCACACTTTTGTAGGAGCATCTGTCTGCATCATAAACCTCCTGTGGTGGTCTCCCGGCCCGGCCCGCACGCCAGCAGGTCCGTGCTGAAGAATCTGCACACTTCAGTGTTTGCAACTGAAATGATGTACGGCCAGCTCTCGCCACAGTAGTCTCCGGTGCAGTCTGAAGACAGAGTTGCCGCCCCACCAGCCGACGCCCCCTCCAGTATCTCTAATGATGATCAAACAGGTTTCGCCAATGGGTACGTGCCCCCTGCCCATGTGATTTCCATGCCAAACAAATTATTCTAATGCAGGAGCGTAAAATTATTCCTTCAGGGAGGGACGTGCTCACTCACCCTGAGCTGAGAGTGGAGGGAGGGGATAAGAAGGGGGGCAATGTTTCCATTGTGTGTGTGTGTGTGTGTGTGTGTGTGTGTGTGTGTGTGTGTGTGTGTGTGTGTGTGTGTGTGTGTGTGTGTGTGTGTGTGTGTGTGTGTGTGTGTGTGCGTGCGTGCGTGCGTGCGTGCGTGCGTGCGTGCGTGCGTGCGTGCGTGCGTGCGTGCGTGCGTGCGTGCGTGCGTGCGTGTGTGTGTGTGTGTGATAGAGATGGCACATGAGTGATGGGTGTGTGTGTGTGCGCACGCACGCATAAAATGTGCTTTCTTTCATGATGTGGTTGAGTGCATGTGTGACTTGTGTGTCCGAAGCGCAGCTCTTTCATATGCTACTAATGTCACGTCGACAGACAACCTTTCATTGCTCTCCTCCACTGATGTGTGAGATGAGCAATATGGTTGGACTACACTTCCTCTCACTCACTGTGCCAAGGTGTCTGGCCTCTCAGTAAGTGGACATGAACCAAAAGTCACTTGAACCAGCAGTATTCTGTAGGGTCAACATCCACATGATGTTATTTGGGATGAGTCTTGTTCTTAAGGCAGAACTGAGTGATTTCCACTAGATGGGCCAGCTGCAAAGTAAAAATGGGCTATATTGTAAACATTTATGAAAACAAAATGAGCTTTTTGGTCTTCATTTAACGTCAGGGTTAGGCAGTAGGTTAGCAGTGTGGTTAAGGTTAAAGCTAGGTTTAAAACCAGATTTCTAGCATTCCCTTATTTTACAGCCAACGGCTGTATTTCCCATTGTGAGTAATAGTGACTGGGGTTGAGAGCTGAGATGAATGGGTGTGGATGACACTGGAGCTCTTGATGTGGGTGACTTTGACTTTGACTGAACACACAAAGCCCAGCTGCTGGCTCCAGCTGCCGCGTTTGGCCCCCATTGCTCATTTACTCAGCTCCACACAATGTGTCCATTAGCCATTCACACAGCACGGTCTGCCCAGGCCTAATGGAATCACACTGACATATGACTGCAAGAACTTAGCGCACACGGTCTTTTTGGACTTAATTATTATGGTTCATTACAAGCTAAGAGAAGAGGTACAGTGGAGGAGGCCGAGTACACGCTGAGACTCTCGGAATGATGCCATAGAGACACATCAGAAGAAATCAGATGATATTATGACAATTTCTCATCTCTTACTGCAACCCTTGAGACGTAATGACATTTTTATGAGGCTTTGGTGCCCTGGACTCAATTATACATCCAAGGAGACGTTGCGAAGTAACTGCCAATGAGCACTAACCGTCATCTACTGTTATATTATCATAAGTATGAACCAATTGTCGCAACCGGGCATTCCAGTGTTTTTTTCCTCAGCCATTATATTCAGTCAAACATGAGCGACAGCCAAGATTTACCTTGCATTCATTAAGTGAGCGAACTGCATGAACTGTAACGAATGAACCAGTCACTCATTTGTTCAAACTTTTAGTCGTGGAGTCGAGTACGCATGTCATTGAAGAGGTGAGGAAGGTCACAACACCTGTTCTATCGACCATGAGTGAGTCATTGCAAAAGTGAGACAGACTAACACCACAGAGGGTTGAACCAACCTCTCATCTCAGAAGCCTGAGCAGGCAATGAATAGATTGTTTTTCATCCATCAAAAGTGCTTGAGCTTTCATTTTCCCCCTCAAACAGCCCCCATTCTCATTTGCCTAACTAATTGGGATGTTTACAAGTTGAGGATATTCAAGAGCAAAGTGATAGCACGTGGCTAAAAATAATACCCCCCCGACGCAAGTGTCATCCTGTTTCTGGAGTCGCAATTATCTCTAATGACATCACCAGCGCCAGCGCCACCGCCATCCAACCGGCACTATGCACCATCTCCCAAAACAGACATGAGCACGATATCGGTCGACGAAAAAGCCTAGAGAGGCAGTACTTGACTTTTCATAAATTACGTTTCCTGCACCAATTAAATAAATAAAGAAACATGGCTGCCGGAAAGGCTGCGTGCCTCTCTCCAGAGGCCCTGTATGGTAATTAAAATGTAACTGTCTGCCTCGCGGAGGAGCGAGTGCCGCGGCGACGGTGGAAGTAGCAGGTGTGGAGGAGCGCGAGAACGAAGTCACAGCAATGTGGGGCAAAAAGAATGCCGAATGGCTGCCGAGGAGGAGCATAACACAGGCTTTGCAGAAGCAGACACACAAAAGGCGTCAGCTCTTGTCCGTTGTCACAGACAGAGTTGTACCCCTGTTCTCAGGCACTTTGGGGGCTTGGGCCCTTCATTAGCTGGGATGGTGGGTGTCCTTAGTCCTCAGTGTTGTGGCCTTCTTGGGGACACGCTATAGGAAAAGTCCTTGGCAGCTCTGTGAGAAACTTCACACAGAAGGCTGATGGGAAAGAAAATACATTCCATTTTTGCCTCCGTGTAGGTGAGGAAATTAAAGAAGTCCACACACAAAAGAAAAACTGAAAACGCAGGCTAGGGCCACCAAAGAATATGTGGAAACGCAGGCCAGGGGCCTGTGAGTACTGTATGGGATGACATTGAGGACGAGAGAAGCCATGCTTTACATTTAGCTATTCCATTTCCAGGAAGTCTTCCTACTACATGTACCGTACATTATGGAAGGGCAACAGCTAGCAAAGGGTAGGGCATTTAGATTTATATTCAAATTTCAACCTGAACTTTGTCCCTAAGATTTTTGTGAATGTACCATACTCTATTGTACCTCCTGGTTGTCAGACAACAAAAGACAGAGAGAGATATGAAGAGGATAATTCACATCACTGTTATTATGTGCAGTGTTGCTATATCACTGAGTGGAAACACTCAAGATCAGGCAGCAGGAATTTAAATCTAAAGTCATTGAGATGAATAGAGGGTGAAATGTTTCATCCTTTGATCAGAGGCGGAAGTACTTTGTCAGGGAAAATTAACTTCCTCCATATTCAGTTTGATTTGTCTTCTTTAGAGGAGTAGGTTGGTGATATGTGATGTTCAATTTATGCAGGGAGGATGATGCAATGGAGTTGGATAGAGATGAAGCCACTACTACTGGTGCCAGCCCCAGCCCCCCTCTAGGTAAACATGGACCTTTGTTCTGGTCCAGCAGGAGTGGTTGAAATAGCCCGCAGGTTTTATTACAAAACATTCGTCATTACATACAATGAGAAAGCCACGAGAAAGAGAGCGAGAGAGATTTTCATGAGGAGAGAGGAGAAAGAGAGCAAGAGAGAATGCAAGAGAGTCTGTAGCCAAGTCTGAATAATAAAAAAAAAAAAAAGAATGTCATCACAGAAATGGCCATACTGCCCCCTGGTGGTCGCTAGTGGTAGAGCCCTGGGACAGTGGCCAGGCCCAGAGCAGGGTAGGAGACAGCTGCAATAGTTAAACCGGTGAATGGGGAAGTGTCTTGGCCCAGGGGAGCAGCCAGTCAGTCTCCCCTGGACCCAGGCCATCTTGGCGTGGGTGTCCACGGTGCTACCGTCTTCTTCTCTTCCCCCATGTGGTGGCCCCCACTCCTCCCTCTTCGTTTAAAACATCGCCACTCTTGCCTCCCAAATCTGTTCCTCCCCCTTAATCTCCCCCACTTTGATGTCATGTGCAGTTAAAGGATAAATAGATTGCGGGGAAGAGTTTCTTCTTTTTCGCCGCCAATTAGACAAGTTTAACGGCCGGGGTTTGACAGATGGGAAGATAGAGAGAGAGAGAAAGTAAGAGGAGATGAAAGGGGACATAGCTTCTCAATAGGCTCTCTATCTGGGGAAAATGACCGCAGGCAACAACAGAAGATCAGAATAATTCTGATTCATCCATTTTCAGCAAGGGCTCTTGTCTTGTTTCACAGTCTATTTGCTGCTCATGAGCTATGTGTCCAGGGATGTCATTTCTCTTATGTCCTTCTTGAAAACAAAACAAGAAAAAGTCAAGTGAGATTTGATCCCCCATACCCTACCACCATCTAATCATCATACCCTACCACCATCTAACATCATACCCTACCACCATCTAACATCACACCCTACCACCATCTAACATCATACCCTACCACCATCTAACATCATACCCTACCACCATCTAACATCATACCCTACCACCATCTAACATCATACCCTACCACCATCTAATCATCATACCCTACCACCATCTAATCATCATACCCTACCACCATCTAACATCATACCCTACCACCATCTAATCATCATACCCTACCACCATCTAACATCATACCCTACCACCATCTAATCATCATACCCTACCACCATCTAATCATCATACCCTACCACCATCTAATCATCATACCCTACCACCATCTAATCATCATACCCTACCACCATCTAATCATCATACCCTACCACCATCTAACATCATACCCTACCACCATCTAATCATCATACCCTACCACCATCTAATCATCATACCCTACCACCATCTAACATCATACCCTACCACCATCTAATCATCATACCCTACCACCATCTAACATCATCTAACCCCCTACCACCATCTAACCATCATACCCTACCACCATCTAATCATCATACCCTACCACCATCTAATCATCATACCCTACCACCATCTAATCATCATACCCTACCACCATCTCATAATCAACATCATACCCTACCACCATCTAACATCTAACATCTAACATCATACCCTACCACCATCTACATCATCTAACCATCTAACATACCCATCTAACATCACCATCTAACATCATACCCTACCACCATCTAACATCATACCCTACCACCATCGAATCATCATACCCTACCACCATCTAACCATCATACCCTACCACCATCTAACATCATACCCTACCACCATCTAACATCATACCCTACCACCATCTAACGTCATACCCTACCACCATCTAACATCATACCCTACCACCATCTAACATCATACCCTACCACCATCTAACATAATACCCTACCACCATCTAACGTCATACCCTACCACCATCTAACATCATACCCTACCACCATCTAACATCATACCCTACCACCATCTAACATCATACCCTACCACCATCTAACATCATACCCTACCACCATCTAACATCATACCCTACCACCATCTAACATCATACCCTACCACCATCTAACATCATACCCTACCACCATCTAACATCATCCCTAACCATCTAACATCATACCCTACCACCATCTAACATCATACCCTACCACCATCTAACATCATACCCTACCACCATCTAACATCATACCCTACCACCATCTAACATCATACCCTACCACCATCTAACATCATACCCTACCACCATCTAACATCATACCCTACCACCATCTAATCATCTAACATCATACCCTACCACCATCTAACATCATACCCTACCACCATCTAATCATCATACCCTACCACCATCTAACATCATACCCTACCACCATCTAATCATCATACCCTACCACCATCTAATCATCATACCCTACTAATCATCATACCCTACCACCATCTAATCATCATACCCTACCACCATCTAATCATCATACCCTACCACCATCTAACATCATACCCTACCACCATCTAACCATCATACCCTACCACCATCTAATCATACCACCATCTAATCATCATACCCTACCACCATCTAATCATCATACCCTACCACCATCTAATCATCATACCCTACCACCATCTAATCATCATACCCTACCACCATCTAACATCATACCCTACCACCATCTAACATCATACCCTACCACCATCTAACATCATACCCTACCACTAACATCTAACCTATCATCACCCTACCACCATCTAACATCATACCCTACCACCATCTAATCATCATACCCTACCACCATCTAATCATCATACCCTACCACCATCTAATCATCATACCCTACCACCATCTAACATCATACCCTACCACCATCTAACATCATACCCTACCACCATCTAACATCATACCCTACATACACCATCTAATCATCATACCCTACCACCATCTAATCATCATACCCTACCACCATCTAATCATCATACCCTACCACCATCTAATCATCATACCCTACCACCATCTAACATCATACCCTACCACCATCTAATCATCATACCCTACCACCATCTAACATCATACCCTACCACCATCTAATCATCATACCCTACCACCATCTAATCATCATACCCTACCACCATCTAATCATCATACCCTACCACCATCTAATCATCATACCCTACCACCATCTAATCATCATACCCTACCACCATCTAATCATCTACCACCATCTAATCATCATACCCTACCACCATCTAACATCATACCCTACCACCATCTAATCATCATACCCTACCACCATCTAACATCATACCCTACCACCATCTAACCATCATACCCTACCACCATCTAATCATCATACCCTACCACCATCTAATCATCATACCCTACCACCATCTAATCATCATACCCTACCACCATCTAATCATCATACCCTACCACCATCTAACATCATACCCTACCACCATCTAACATCATACCCTACCATCTAACATCATACCCTACCACCATCTAACATCATACCCTACCACCATCTAATCATCATACCCTACCACCATCTAACCATCATACCCTACCACCATCTAACATCATACCCTACCACCATCTAACATCATACCCTACCACCATCTAACGTCATACCCTACCACCATCTAACATCATACCCTACCACCATCTAACTTCATACCCTACCACCATCTAACATAATACCCTACCACCATCTAATGTCATACCCTACCACCATCTAACATCATACCCTACCACCATCTAACATCATACCCTACCACCATCTAACATCATACCCTACCACCATCTAACATCATATCCTACCACCATCTAACATCATACCCTACCACCATCTAACATCATACCCTACCACCATCTAACATCATACCCTACCACCATCTAACATCATACCCTACCACCATCTAACGTCATACCCTACCACCATCTAACATCATACCCTACCACCATCTAATCATCATACCCTACCACCATCTAACATCATACCCTACCACCATCTAACATCATACCCTACCACCATCTAACATCATACCCTACCACCATCTAACATCATACCCTACCACCATCTAATCATCATACCCTACCACCATCTAATCATCATACCCTACCACCATCTAACATCATACCCTACCACCATCTAATCATCATACCCTACCACCATCTAACATCATACCCTACCACCATCTAATCATCATACCCTACCACCATCTAATCATCATACCCTACCACCATCTAATCATCATACCCTACCACCATCTAATCATCATACCCTACCACCATCTAACATCATACCCTACCACCATCTAATCATCATACCCTACCACCATCTAATCATCATACCCTACCACCATCTAACATCATACCCTACCACCATCTAATCATCATACCCTACCACCATCTAACATCATACCCTACCACCATCTAACCATCATACCCTACCACCATCTAATCATCATACCCTACCACCATCTAATCATCATACCCTACCACCATCTAACATCATACCCTACCACCATCTAATCATCATACGCTACCACCATCTAACATCATACCCTACCACCATCTAACATCATACCCTACCATCTAACATCATACCCTACCACCATCTAACATCATACCCTACCACCATCTAATCATCATACCCTACCACCATCTAATCATCATACCCTACAACCATCTAATCATCATACCCTACCACCATCTAATCATCATACCCTACCACCATCTAACATCATACCCTACCACCATCTAACATCATACCCTACCATCTAACGTCATACCCTACCACCATCTAATCATCATACCCTACCACCATCTAATCATCATACCCTACCACCATATAACATCATACCCTACCACCATCTAACATCATACTCTACCACCATCTAACATCATACCCTACCACCATCTAACCATCATACCCTACCACCATCTAACATCATACCCTACCACCATCTAACATCATACCCTACCACCATCTAACATCATACCCTACCACCATCTAACATCATACCCTACCACCATCTAACATCATACCCTACCACCATCTAACATCATACCCTAACATCACCATCTAACATCATACCCTACCACCATCTAACATCATACCCTACCACCATCTAACATCATACCCTACCACCATCTAACATCATACCCTACCACCATCTAACATCATACCCACCATCTAACATCACCATCTAACATCATACCACCACCATCTAACATCATACCCCATCTACCACCATCTAACATCATACCCTACCACCATCTAACATCATACCCTACCACCATCTAACATCATACCCTACCACCATCTAACATCATACCCTACCACCATCTAACATCATACCCTACCACCATCTAACATCACCACCATCTAACATCATAACATCTAATCATCATACCCTACCACCATCTAACATCATACCCTACCACCATCTAACATCATACCCTACCACCATCTAACATCATACCCTACCACCATCTAACATCATACCCTACCACCATCTAACATCATACCCTATCTAACATCATACCCTACCACCATCTAACATCATACCCTACCACCATCTAACATCATACCCTACCACCATCTAACATCATACCCTACCACCATCTAACATCATACCCTACCACCATCTAACCATCATACCCTACCACCATCTAACATCATACCCTACCACCATCTAACATCATACCCTACCACCATCTAACGTCATACCCTACCACCATCTAACATCATACCCTACCACCATCTAACATCTAACATCATACCCTACCACCATCTAACATCATACCCTACCACCATCTAACATCATACCCTACCACCATCTAACATCATACCCTACCACCATCTAACATCATACCCTACCACCATCTAACATCATACCCTACCACCATCTAACATCATACCCTACCACCATCTAACATCATACCCTCACCATCTAACATCACACCACCACCATCTAACATCATACTCTACCACCATCTAACATCATACCCTACCACCATCTAACATCTTACCCTACCACCATCTAACATCATACCCTACCACCATCTAACATCATACCCTACCATCTAACATCATACCCTACCACCATCTAACATCATACCCTACCATCTAACATCATACCCTACCACCATCTAATCATCATACCCTACCACCATCTAACATCATACCCTACCATCTAACATCATACCCTACCACCATCTAAATCATACCCTACCATCATACAGCGCATCAGACTTCGAGTCACACAACATGAAGCCACCATCGGATCAAGTCCATTTGCTTGCATGCCAGCGGTGCAGATGAAACTGTGTCTCATCTCAGTGTTCACTGCTGCAGATACAGACACTAGCGTGAGGGGGATATTTTATGCTCCGGATTGATCAATGAAGAACAAATAAGAACCATCTCCTCGGCTTTAGCTTTCATTGGCCCCACTTCAGAATAAGTGGCCCTTGCGATTGGGCCACTTGATGTGTAACTACAACACTTTAGTCTTTGTTAAAGTATATATCACAGTTTGGGCAGAAACACAAGCTATCATTTTAGGGAGAAAATATATATCTTAAATTATGTCAGGAGGAAGTTGTCGTTTCTGTTCAGTTTAGTTAAGGAATGAAGGTGTGAGAACAAAAGCAAACTAATTCCCTTTAGAGGGCAGGGAAATGTGTCCCCTTTTGTTCTCTCATCCAAAATGGATGGACAATGCAAGGTCAGAACATACTGTGCTTTATAAACCAACTGAATGCCAAATGTTCCCCTTCGATCGCTATATTGGTGGCAGCAGTGGGATCCCTGCATGTCTTCCTGTCCTGTGTTGGAGGTGTTCCTGTGTTCACATTGGGATTGTTTACAGGTTGAGAGACATTGGCTATAGTGTAGCCTTCCTGCATGCAAGTGTGCTACGGACTCTGCCAAGAAATCTGGACTGCTATTGAACAGGTGGTAGTGCTCCCCTGTAGCCACAACATTGCTGGTGCAAGCCCTGCTATCTTTTTCGCTCACCTTAATCACTACAGATAGATCACATATGCCTAAGTCAACAAGTCATGTACAGTGGTTTTGGAAAGTATTCAGAACCCTCAACTTTTTCTGCATTTTGTTGAGTTACAGCCTTATTCTAAAATTGATTAAACATGTATTTTTTTTTCTCAGAAATCTACACACAATACACAAAAACAAAAATACCTTATTTACATAAGTATTCACACTCTTTGCATGAGACTCGAATTTGAGCTCAGGTGCATCCTGTTTCCATTGATCATCTTTGAGGTGTTTCTACAACTTGATTGGACTCCACCTGTGGCAAATTTCAAATCAAATCCAATTTTATTTGTCACATACACATGGTTAGCAGATGTTAATGCGAGTGTAGCGAAATGCTTGTGCTTCTAGTTCCGACAATGCAGTAATAACCAACAAGTAATCTAGCTAACAATTCCAAAACTACTACCTTATAGACACAAGTGTAAGGGGATAAGAATATGTACATAAAGATATATGAGTGAGTGATGGTACAGAGCGGCATAGGCAAGATACAGTAGATGGTATTGAGTGCAGTATATACATATGAGATGAGTATGTAAACAAAGTGGCATAGTTAAAGTGGCTAGTGATACATGTATTACATAAATATGCAGGAGATGATAGAGTACAGTATATACATATACATATGAGATGAGTAATGTAGGGTATGTAAACATTATATTAGGTAGCATTGTTTAAAGTGGCTACTGATATATTTTACATCATTTCCCATCAATTCCCATTGTTAAAGTGGCTGGAGTTGAGTCAGTGTGTTGGCAGCAGCCACTCAATGTTAGTGGTGGCTGTTTAACAGTCTGATGGCCTTGAGATAGAAGCTGTTTTTCAGTCTCTCGGTCCCAGCTTTGATGCACCTGTACTGACCTCGCCTTCTGGATGATAGCGGGGTGAACAGGCAGTGGCTCGGGTGGTTGTTGTCCTTCATGATCTTTATGGCCTTCCTGTGACATCGGGTGGTGTAGGTGTCCTGGAGGGCAGGTAGTTTGCCCCCGTTGATGTATTGTGCAGACCTCACTACCCTCTGGAGAGCCTTACGGTTGTGGGCGGAGCAGTTGCCGTACCAGGCGGTGATACAGCCCGACAGGATGCTCTCGATTGTGCATCTGTAGAAGTTTGTGAGTGCTTTTGGTGACAAGCTGAATCTCTTCAGCCTCCTCTTCAGCCTTCCTCACAATGCTGTCTGTGTGGGTGGACCAATTCAGTTTGTCTGTGATGTGTACGCCGAGGAACTTAAAACTTACTACCCTCTCCACTACTGTCCCATCAATCTGGATAGGGGGGTGTTCCCTCTGCTGTTTCCTGAAGTCCACAATCATCTCCTTAGTTTTGTTGATGTTGAGTGTGATGTTATTTTCGTGACACCACACTCCGAGGGCCCTGACCTCCTCCCTGTAGGCCGTCTCGTCGTTGTTGGTAATCAAGCCTACCACTGTTGTGTCGTCCGCAAACTTGATGATTGAGTTGGAGGCGTGCGTGGCCACGCAGTCGTGGGTGAACAGGGAGTACAGGAGAGGGCTCAGAACGCACCCTTGTGGGGCCCTAGTGTTGAGGATCAGCGGGATGGAAATGTTGTTGCCTAGCCTCACCACCTGGGGGCGGCCCGTCAGGAAGTCCAGTACCCAGTTGCACAGGACGGGGTCGAGACCCAGGGTCTCGAGCTTGATGACGAGCTTGGAGGGCACTGTGGTGTTAAATGCCGAGCTGTCGTCGATGAACAGCATTCTCACATAGGTATTCCTCTTGTCCAGATGGGTTAGGGCAGTGTGCAGTGTGGTTGAGATTGCATCGTCTGTGGACCTATTTGGGCGGTAAGCAAATTGGAGTGGGTCTAGGGTGTCAGGTAGGGTGCAGGTGATATGGTCCTTGACTAGCCTCTCAAAGCACTTCATGATGACGGAAGTGAGTGCTACGGAGCGGTAGTCGTTTAGCTCAGTTACCTTAGCTTTCTTGAGAACAGGAACAATGGTGGCCCTCTTGAAGCATGTGGGAACAACAGACTGGGATAGGGATTGATTGAATATGTCCGTAAACACACCAGCCAGCTGGTCTGCGCATGCTCTGAGGGCGCGGCTTGGGATGCCGTCTGGGCCTGCAGCCTTGCGAGGGTTGACACGTTTAAATGTTTTCCTCACGTCGGCTGCAAATTTAATTGATTGGACATGATTTGGAAAGGCACTCACCTATCTATATAAGGTCCCACAGTTGACAGTGCATGTCAGAGCAAAAACCAAGCCATGAGGTTGAAGGAATTGTCCAGAGAGCGCCGAGACAGGATTGTGTCGATGCACAGATCTCGGGAAGGGTACCAAAACATTTCTGCAGCATTGAAGGTCCCCAAGAACACAGTGGCCTCCATCATTCTTAATTGGAAGAAGTTTGGAACCCCCAAGACTATTCCTAGAGCTGGCCGTTCGGCCAAACTAAGCAATTGGGGGAGAAGGGCCTTGGTCAGGGAGGTGACCAAGAATCCGATGGTCACTCTGACAGAGCTCTAGAGTTCCTGGAGATGGGAGAACCTTCCAGAAGGACAACCATCCCTACGGTGAAGCATGGTGGTGGCATTATCATGCTGTGGGGATGGTTTTTTTAGCAGCAGGGAATGGGAAACGAGTCAGGATCGAGGCAAAGATGAATGGTGCAAAGTACAGAGCTCCTTGATGAAAACCTTCGCCAGAGTGCTCAGATTGGAGCGAAGTTTCACCTTCCAAATGGACAATGACCCTAAGCACACAGCCAAGACAATGCAGGAGTGGCTTCGGGACAAGTCTCTGAATGTCCGGACTTGAACCCACTCAATCAACTGTGGAGAGACCTGACAATAGCTGTGCATCAACGCTCCCCATCCAACCTGACAGAGTTTGAGAGGACCTGCAGAGAAGAATGAGAGAAACTCCCCAAATACAGGTGTGCTAAGCTTGTAGCGTCATACCCAAGAAGACTTGACGCTGTAATCGCTGCCAAAGGTGCTTCAACAAAGTACTGAGTAAAGGATCTGAATACTTATGTAAAATTAATTTTTCAATTTGTTTAATAAATTAGCAAAAATGTCCAAAAACGGTTTTTGCTTTGTCATGGGGTATTGTGTGTAGATTTATGGGGGGGGGGGGGTGTCAAAACAATTGAATACATTTTAGAATAAGGCTGCAATGTAACAAAATGTGGAAAAAGTCAATGGGTCTGAACACGTCTTGAAGGCACTGTATTTGATGTGAATACACAGCTCCTAATATGGCTAATGATTGCTTACCACCAGGTGTCAGTATAAACCAGCTCTATTTGTCACAGGGCAGTAAGCATCCCAAAATATACTGCCATGGGAATATCACCCCTACAAAGGCATATAATATGCATTTTAATATCCAGTATCCTGGATTATTTATAAAGATATTAAAACCTAGGCAGGTCATTATAAAGCAATCAATTCGCCTCTGTGGAATATTAAGAGTTGTACTGAGAAATATCATGTCTAAAAACCTAGAATATTTTCTTGCCTTCAAGTCATCCACTAAAATATTGAGTTTGGTCCTCATAAAAATCGGACTTTCACACAACCTGTGATTTAAACTGAAGTCAATATGATCAATAGCGTACAAGCCTATGAATTATTACAGCAACAAAATATGTGCCAGGTAGCCACAGCCTCAAAGATCAGCAGAGAAGGATGAGTGACTTCCTTTTCATTATGCCCATGTTCAAAAATAGAGTCCGTTACCACCAGAGCCTCCTCTCTCTCTCTCTCTCTCTGCTCTGTCAGAGTAATATGAATGAATCATCTGGAACATCATCAGTGGTCCGCCCCTTACATAAAACACATTAACAAGACAGATTCGTTATTCACAGGCTAAATGGTTGACTCAGTCAAGTTCCATGTGCTGTTCAAAAATGACTCTGGAAGAGATGCACGGATCTGTTTTGAAAGTGCAGTTGTAGAGAAAGTCTAAAGCCATGATTTGGATAGAAAGAGAAGGCAAACATTTGGGAACACCTCTTTTAAAATTAGAGGTGAGATAATTACCTCAATAAACCATCAGCCGTGTCAGTTATCCACCAAGCTAGCTGAAGACAGAGAATTTGCTGACACAAACCGAAGTGGTTGGGCATGGTGAACAGCAACTGGACTAAACTTCAAGAGTTGTAAGTTACTTAATGAAACAAACACGCGTGCTGCGTTTACACAGCAGACATATTTTGATATTTGTTCCACTAATTGGTCTTTTAACCAATCACAGATCTTTTTCAGAGATGAAAAAATGAACAAACATCAGAATCTGGCTGCCTGTGTAAACGCAGCGTAAATGCAGACTTGCATTGCCAAATGGCCTTCATGGGACGATGTGCCTGTGAGCTTAGCGATCGTCGGAGTTCTCTCCTTTCACACACAAACCACAGATTAATTGTTTGCTACAAACATGGTTTGCTAACATTGCCATCTAACTGTTCTATCGCTGTCCTATCAAACATGGTTTGTATTATGAAAGAGCAAATGAGTCTACCAATTTCAAAGCCAACAATTGTCAAATGCTAAGTGCTCTGATTTCCACGTTTCCACATTTTTTTTCTAACATAGCAGACAAAATATGAATTTCTTTAACTTTTTGTTTCCTAAAACCCATAATACCAAAGAAACAAGTTGTTTAGTTTTTAGTTGGAACCAGCCTACATATAGCCAAAAACAACAAAGATGAGAGAAAATAAGGAATTGTTCATGTTTCTCCTTACTGGTGATGTGGGTGGAGCTAAAACTGTAGTCCTGTCTCATTGTCCATATGCATATCCTGTCCAAAATAAGAATTGAGTGTTTGTTGAGTTTGTGTTGTGCCACTAAGCAGTGAAAGCAAAGGATCAGGATATACATTTGGCAAGCGCAGATGGTTACCTGTTTTAAGCCATAGATATAATACCAAGGTTTCAGCATGCTATTCCATTTCCATTTAGGTGGAAAAAAAGTCAACGTCAATCCACTGAGGAAAAAAGGACAATATCGGTGAATTGAACTGTGGCACTATTGCCAACTGAACAGAGGAGCTGTCCATTCCATCACCACGGATCTCCGCTATATGCGTACCTGTGACAATGAGTGGAGACTGCTGGCTGAATAAGGCTGGCCATGACCTCAGCTCTCTTTCAAAACTTTTCCTTTGAAGTCTAGGCCTGTGTCAATGTATTAATTGTGTCTGTCCTCTAAAAAATAAATACTTCTTGGCTGTTTTAAATGTTCTAAGTTAGAAATGATTTACCTCTATAATGGTTCATGAAATCAGGCCTGCATTATTAACCCTTGTATATTTCTACTGCCGAAAACAAACGTATAAACTATCTAACAATCAAAGGTAAAAGTCATTATAGTATTAGTTAAAAGCCCATCTTCTATTTAAGCTGACTTTAACGCTACACTAGGGGTCGGGAGGGGAACCGGCAAGGGGGTGGTTAGAGCAAGGTTACCGGGCTGCCTAATGCCTCGGGCAGCATCCTCTCCTGCGATGCCTGGACCGGACACCCTGGGACGGCGGTGCCTGCGGACTGGGTGGCTGGTGGATTGTCTGTGTCTTCTTGTTATGCAGGTGAATGAGGACCCAAAAGCGACTTGGCGAAAACAGAGTCTTTTAATCCAGTAAAGTAACTTTACAATCAAAAGGCATAATTCTACTCGTAATGACGAGAACAGACTGGAGACTTGATCAAGAACTGCAGGTTGCCTCGGGAAGGCACTTGAACGTAGCAGACTCAGACACCTGCTCACCACGCAGCATCTGAGGGAAACACGACACGACAGGGCGATACATAGACACAGCACGGTGAACAATAGACAAGGATCCGACAGGACAGGAACGGAAAACAAGGGAAGAAATAGGGACTCTAATCAGGGGAAAAGATAAGGAGAAGGTGTGGGAAGACTAAATGATTGATTAGGGGAATAGGAACAGCTGGGAGCAGGAACGGAACGATAGAGAGAAGAGAGAGAGGAAGGGAGAGAGAAAAAGGGGAACGAACCTAAAAAGACCAGCAGGGGGAAAACGAACAGAAGGAAAAGCAAAATGACAAGATGATATAAGACAAAACATGACAGTACCCCCCCACTCACCGAGCGCCTCCTGGCGCTCTCGAGGAGGAATCCTGGCGGCAACGGAGGAAATCATCAATAAGTGAACGGTCCAGCACGTCCCGAGACGGAACCCAACTCCTCTCCTCAGGACCGTAACCCTCCCAATCCACTAAGTATTGGTGACCCCGTCCCCGAGAACGCATGTCCATGATCCTACGTACCTTGTAAATAGGTGCGCTCTCGACAAGGACGGGAGGGGGGGAGGGAAGACGAACGGGGGTGCGAAGAAAAGGCTTGACACAGGAGACATGGAAAACAGGATGGACGCGACGAAGATGTCGCGGAAGAAGCAGTCGCACAGCGACAGGATTGACGACCTGGGAGACACGGAACGGACCAATGAACCGCGGAGTCAACTTACGAGAAGCTGTCGTAAGAGGAAGGTTGCGAGTGGAAAGCCACACTCTCTGGCCGCAACAATACCTTGGACTCTTAATCCTGCGTTTATTGGCGGCTCTCACAGTCTGTGCCCTGTAACGGCAAAGTGCAGACCTCACCCTCCTCCAGGTGCGCTCACAACGTTGGACAAACGCTTGAGCGGAGGGAACGCTGGACTCGGCAAGCTGGGATGAGAACAGAGGAGGCTGGTAACCCAGACTACTCTGAAACGGAGATAACCCGGTAGCAGACGAAGGAAGCGAGTTGTGAGCGTATTCTGCCCAGGGGAGCTGTTCTGCCCAAGACGCAGGGTTTCTGAAAGAAAGGCTGCGTAGTATGCGACCAATCGTCTGATTGGCCCTCTCTGCTTGACCGTTAGACTGGGGATGAAACCCGGAAGAGAGACTGACGGACGCACCAATCAAACGACAGAACTCCCTCCAAAACTGTGACGTGAATTGCGGGCCTCTGTCAGAAACGGCGTCTAACGGGAGGCCATGAATTCTGAACACATTCTCGATGATGATTTGTGCCGTCTCCTTAGCGGAAGGAAGTTTAGCGAGGGAATGAAATGTGCCGCCTTAGAGAACCTATCGACAACCGTAAGAATCACAGTCTTCCCCGCAGACAAAGGCAGACCGGTAATGAAGTCTAGGGCGATGTGAGACCATGGTCGAGAAGGAATGGGGAGCGGTCTGAGACGACCGGCAGGAGGAGAGTTACCCGACTTAGTCTGCGCGCAGTCCGAACAAGCAGCCACGAAACGGCGCGTGTCACGCTCCTGAGTCGGCCACCAAAAGCGCTGGCGAATAGACGCAAGAGATGCCTCGAACACCGGGATGACCAGCTAACTTGGCAGAGTGAGCCCACTGAAGAACAGCCAGACGAGTGGAAACAGGAACGAAAAGGAGGTTACTAGGACAAGCGCGCGGCGACGCAGTGTGTGTGAGTGCTTGCTTAACCTGTCTTTCAATTCCCCAGACTGTCAACCCGACAACACGCCCATAAGGAAGAATCCCCTCGGGATCAGTAGAAGCCACAGAAGAACTAAACAGACGGGATAAGGCATCAGGCTTGGTGTTTTTGCTACCCGGACGGTAAGAAATCACAAACTCGAAACGAGCGAAAAACAACGCCCAACGAGCTTGACGGGCATTAAGTCGTTTGGCAGAACGGATGTACTCAAGGTTCTTATGGTCTGTCCAAACGACAAAAGGAACGGTCGCCCCCTCCAACCACTGTCGCCATTCGCCTAGGGCTAAGCGGATGGCGAGCAGTTCGCGGTTACCCACATCATAGTTGCGCTCAGATGGCGACAGGCGATGAGAAAAATAAGCGCAAGGATGAACCTTATCGTCAGACTGGAAGCGCTGGGATAGAATGGCTCCCACGCCTACCTCTGAAGCGTCAACCTCGACAATGAATTGTCTAGTGACGTCAGGAGTAACGAGGATAGGAGCGGACGTAAAACGTTCTTTTAGAAGATCAAAAGCTCCCTGGGCGGAACCGGACCACTTAAAACACGTCTTGACAGAAGTAAGAGCTGTGAGAGGGGCAGCAACTTGACCGAAATTACGAATGAAACGCCGATAGAAATTGGCGAAACCTAAAAAGCGCTGCAACTCGACACGTGACCTTGGAACGGGCCAATCACTGACAGCTTGGACCTTAGCGGAATCCATCTGAATGCCTTCAGCGGAAATAACGGAACCGAGAAAAGTAACGGAGGAGACATGAAAAGAGCACTTCTCAGCCTTCACGTAGAGACAATTCTCTAAAAGGCGCTGTAGAACACGTCGAACGTGCTGAACATGAATCTCGAGTGACGGTGAAAAAATCAGGATATCGTCAAGATAGACAAAAACAAAGATGTTCAGCATGTCTCTCAGAACATCATTAACTAATGCCTGAAAAACAGCTGGCGCATTGGCGAGACCAAACGGCAGAACCCGGTACTCAAAATGCCCTAACGGAGTGTTAAACGCCGTTTTCCACTCGTCCCCCTCTCTGATGCGCACGAGATGGTAAGCGTTACGAAGGTCCAACTTAGTAAAGCACCTGGCTCCCTGCAGAATCTCGAAGGCTGATGACATAAGGGGAAGCGGATAACGATTCTTAACCGTTATGTCATTCAGCCCTCGATAATCCACGCAGGGGCGCAGAGTACCGTCCTTCTTCTTAACAAAAAGAACCCCGCCCCGGCCGGAGAGGAAGAAGGCACTATGGTACCGGCGTCAAGAGACACAGATAAATAATCCTCGAGAGCCTTACGTTCGGGAGCCGACAGAGAGTATAGTCTACCCCGAGGAGGAGTGGTCCCCGGAAGGAGATCAATACTACAATCATACGACCGGTGAGGAGGAAGGGAGTTGGCTCGGGACCGACTGAAGACCGTGCGCAGATCATGATATTCCTCCGGCACTCCTGTCAAATCGCCAGGTTCCTCCTGAGAAGTGGGGACAGAAGAAATGGGAGGGATGGCAGACATTAAACACTTCACATGACAAGAAACGTTCCAGGATAGGATAGAATTACTAGACCAATTAATAGAAGGATTATGACATACTAGCCAGGGATGACCCAAAACGACAGGTGTAAAAGGTGAACGAAAAATCAAAAAAGAAATAGTCTCACTGTGGTTACCAGATACTGTGAGAGTTAAAGGTAGTGTCTCAAATCTGATACTGGGAAGATGACTACCATCTAAGGCAAACATGGGCGTAGGCTTGTCTAACTGTCTGAAAGGAATGTCATGTTTCCGAGCCCATGCTTCGTCCATGAAACAACCCTCAGCCCCAGAGTCAATCAAGGCACTGCATGTAGCACCCGAACCGGTCCAGCGTAGATGGACCGACATAGTAGTACAGGATCTAGATGAAGAGACCTGAGTAGTAGCGCTCACCAGTAGCCCTCCGCTTACTGATGAGCTCTGGCCTTTACTGGACATGAATTGACAAAATGTCCATCAAATCCGCAATAGAGGCACAGGCGGTTGGTGATCCTCCGTTCCCTCTCCTTGGTCGAGATGCGAATACCTCCCAGCTGCATGGGCTCAGTCTCTGAGCCAGAGGAGGGAGATGGTTGCGATGCGGAGCAGGGAAACACTGTTGACGCGAGCTCTCTTCCACGAGCTTGGTGACGAAGATCTACCCGTCGTTCTATGCGGATGGCGAGAGCAATCAAAGAGTCCACACTGGAAGGAACCTCCCGAGAGAGAATCTCATCTTTGACCACTGCGTGGAGTCCCTCCAGAAAACGAGCGAGCAGCGCCGGCTCGTTCCAGTCACTAGAGGCAGCAAGAGTGCGAAACTCTATAGAGTAATCCGTTATGGATCGATCACCTTGGCATAGGGAAGCCAGGGCCCTAGAAGCCTCCCTACCAAAAACTGAACAGTCAAAAACCCGAAACATCTCCTCTTTAAAGTTTTGGTAATTGTTAGAACAATCAGCCCTTGCCTCGCAGATAGCTGTGCCCCACTCTCGAGCCCGGCCAGTAAGGAGTGAAATGACGTAAGCAACCCGAGCCCTCTCGCTAGAGTATGTGTTGGGTTGGAGAGAGAACACAATATCACACTGGGTGAGAAAGGAGCGGCACTCCGTGGGCTGCCCGGAGTAGCAAGGTGGGTTATTAACCCTAGGTTCCGGAGGCTCGGCAGGCCAGGAAGTAACAGGTGGCACGAGACGAAGACTCTGGAACTGTCCAGAGAGGTCGGAAACCTGAGCGGCCAGGTTCTCCACGGCATGGCGAGCAGCAGACAATTCCTGCTCGTGTCTGCCGAGCATGGCTCCTTGGATCTCGACGGCAGTGTTACGAGCATCTGTAGTCGCTGGGTCCATTCTTTGGTTGGATCCTTCTGTTATGCAGGTGAATGAGGACCCAAAAGCGACTTGGCGAAAACAGAGTCTTTTAATCCAGTAAAGTAACTTTACAATCAAAAGGCATAATTCTACTCGTAATGACGAGAACAGACTGGAGACTTGATCAAGAACTGCAGGTTGCCTCGGGAAGGCACTTGAACGTAGCAGACTCAGACACCTGCTCACCACGCAGCATCTGAGGGAAACACGACACGACAGGGCGATACATAGACACAGCACGGTGAACAATAGACAAGGATCCGACAGGACAGGAACGGAAAACAAGGGAAGAAATAGGGACTCTAATCAGGGGAAAAGATAAGGAACAGGTGTGGGAAGACTAAATGATTGATTAGGGGAATAGGAACAGCTGGGAGCAGGAACGGAACGATAGAGAGAAGAGAGAGAGGGAAGGGAGAGAGAAAAAGGGGAACGAACCTAAAAAGACCAGCAGGGGGAAAACGAACAGAAGGAAAAGCAAAATGACAAGATGATATAAGACAAAACATGACACTTCTGGCCGTTGTGATTCATAGGATAGGTAAGACTATGAATGACTTTGAGACTGGCCGGGGGTCCGTTAGGGGGTAGTGGGGGGGGGGTTGTGATGTCATAGTAGGGATAAATGATGATGCAATAACTACAGTGCCTTTCCAAAACACATAAACAGGGAAAGTCCATAAAAAATACAGAACACAGTGAAATATAACATGGCCTAGGGGATATAAGAGGGGGGCGCTTATTTTGAGCCTAAAATTAAAGAAATTGGCATAACATTCTGGAAGGAGAAAGCCCTGTAGCTTAGAATCCTTAGCATAATATATTCATAGATAGGCTAAGCTGTGGCTGCAGCAAGAAGCAATGCAAAGTCAACAGCCACTGCAAAAAACTTTTTTTTTTAAACTTTGCCATAAGCCCATAAGTAGAAACCAAGTGAGTCCATTACAGTACATAGCCCTAGAAGCAATGAAACCGCGCAGTCTCTCTAACGGCTTATATATAATACCTAGCTTTGTCACACAACATACACTAAACTCTTATTTTGAAGTCTAGGTTTGGACAGGATATGCGTTTGACCAATCATACAATACTACAGATTTAGCCCTACCCACATCACCAGTATAATGAGTGCTTTACTTTTCTGGCAACTTAAAAAGAAAACAAAATGTTTTGGGGTATTTCGGATTGGAAGACATGATAGGAAAATAAACGAGTTTGTACTTAGAATAATCCATTTGTTTTAATATTTTGTCTCCTACTGTTATCAAAAGTTTAAATAAGTGGAAACGTGGGAAATCAATTGTTTCTGTTTCGGTTTTAAACTTGTAAAATAAAAAAAATGATACATTTTCTCTTGATTGGCCTTGCCGAGATGAAAGGAAATATAAATTACGCAAAAGCACATGAACCGGTAAGCATTTACTTTGTTTAGAAATGTTGAGTCTGGGCCTCTCAAGTGGCACAGTGGTCAAAGGAACTGTGCCACTAGAGATCCTGGTTCAAGTCCTGTTGTGATTGGGAGACCCATGGGGCAGTGCACAACTTGTCCATGTGAGGGGAGGGTTTGGCTGGCAAGGATGTTCTTGTCCCAATGAACTTTAGTGACTCCTGTGCAGGCCAGGCACACTGGTCGCCAGGTATAAGGTGTTTCCTCTGACACATTGGTGCGGCTGGCTTCCCGGTTAAGCAGGCATTGTGTCAAGAAGCAGTGCGGTTTGTTGGGTTGTGTTTTGGAGGACCCAGGGCTCTCGACCTTCGCCTCTCCCGAGTCTGTACAGGAGATGCAGCGATGAGACAAGACTATATTGGATACCACAAAATGGGGAGAAAAGAAGGTCAAAATAAATGTTTAGCCTTTGTTTTGTTCATTTGAAACACCAAGTTCATGGTTTTGGCCACAGGTTCCGTGCCATAATTTGGTTTCTCCCATTAGGGGATGTTTCCATTCTTCTTCTTCTTTTTCTTCTTCTTCTTCTTCTTCTTCTTCGTGTGAGTTTCCAGAAGAATAGGCAATGTGTTGCATATTGCTGCCTTTCACAGGTCAGAGTGTGAATTGCACATTTTGTCACAGAAAAAGGGGTTGTTCTACACAATGCTGTAAGGAGATGAAGGATTGTACGAAGGAGACTAAGGTAGTGCCATTTTTACTCCTTTGTGTCATCGCACTTCCGTCATTGCCCTCATCCACCACAGTGAATCGGGTATTTCCATTGTTTATTGTAAGGAACTTAATTAATATTTAGAACTTCATGAAATGGGTTTCCATGGCCGAGCAGCCGCATACAAGCCTAAAATCACCATGCGCAATGCCAACCGTCAGCTGGAGTGGTGTAAAACTCGCCGCCATTGAACTCTGGAGCAGTGGAAACGCGTTCTCTGGAGTGATGAATCCCACTTCACCTACCTGCCCCAATGCATAGTGCCAACTATAATGTTCGGTAGAGGAGGAACAATTTTCTGGGGCTGATTTTCATGGTTCAGGCTCCTTAGTTCCAGAGATGGGAAAACTTAACGCTACAGCATACAATGACATTCTAGACGATTCTGTGCTTCCAACTTTGTGGCAACAGTTTGGGGAAGGCCCTTTCCAGTTTCAGCATGAAACTGCACAATGCGAGGTCCACATGGATATCGTTTGTCGAGATCGGTGTGGAAGAACTTGACTGGCCTATACAGAGCCCTGACCTCAACTCCATCAAACACCTTTGGAAGGAATTGGAACACCGACTGCAAGCCAGGCATAATCACCCAACATTAGTGCCCAACCTCATTAAGGCTCTTGTGGCTGAATGGAAGCAAGTCCCCGCAGCAATGTTCCAGGGAAAAGCCTTACCAAAAGAGTGGAGGCCGTTATAGCAACAAAGACGGGACCAACTCCAAATGAATGCCCATGATTTTGTAATGAATGCCCATGATTTTGTAATGAATGCCCATGATTTTGTAATGATTTTGTAATGACTAGCAGCTGTCCAGATACTTTTGGTCATCTAGTGTTGTAGGCCTATTGCCTTTGAAGTGAATTTTCACTGTTTGTTGAGAATCTACTAATCGTTTGTGCCAGGTAGGGCAGGTCCTTTTAGGATACCCCTATTCTCCAAGGCATGTCCACATTGGCCAGTTGTTGGTGAGGCAACATTTAGTTAATACATCTGCCAGGCGTTTTGCCTTTTTTGCTCAATTTGGGTAGGATAATTCTATTTAGAAGAAGAATGTATTTTACAAATTGAACGACATCTATTGCATGATAAATCAATGTTAAAGTTTACATAGCTTACCATAGATGAATGTTAAATGTTCCTTTATGGGTTGGTTATGTAGGTTTCTTCTAACTCAGTGCTTTCTACTACATATAACAATACGATAAAATTATATCTTTACATTAAAAACCAAAGTCTTTCAGAATTCCAGTCATTCCAATAAATGTTATACCCCTTGATCTTCGAGAAAAGGATTTGGGAATATGGAAGTATAGATTAGTCAAATTGTTTTACCTGAGCATGACCCCAAAACTAAGGACTTATTAGCCAGCCCTACTTTGTTGTTTATGATTTTGTTATCATGGAGGACTGATTGGGCTCATTGATTTGAGTTGACAAATAAATGCTGCGCTCATGGAATGGCATGCTTTGAGCACTACTGAAGAAACAAAAGCCCCACTGGTATTCCATTGGCTTGGCACGTGGGTATATGCTTCTAAAAGCAAATGAGGAGATGGGAGAGGCAGGACTTGCATCACGTACTGTGTCACAAATAGAAGCAACTTCTGTTTTAGCGCCTGGCAACGCAGTCACTCATTGGAACGCGTGAGCAGTGTGGGTGCAATTATTGAATAACAATTATGTGTACATTTATTTTGCAGTGCTTGCACAGGCGACGCCTCCGGTTTGGGCCGGATGTAAGGCGCAAATAGTTAAATGAGGGAGCAGCAGTGTAATTCACATCAATGCGCTATGTAGATATCAATAACAAGTGATATCTGTATCGCCGTAGACTAAACCACTGCTGTCATCTTCACCTCCAAGCGTTGAGATAATCTGTACATGTAGATGGGGGTGAAGTGACATGCATAGGTAACAAACAAACAGCGAGTAGCAGCAGTGTACAAAAGGGGGGGGGGGTCGTCATGTCCGGTGGCGATTTTTATGAATTGTTCAGCAGTCTAATAGCTTGGGGGTAGGAGCTGTTGAGGAGTCTTTTGGTTCTAGACATGGCCCTCCGGTACTGCTTGCCGTGCGTTAGCAGATAAATCAGTCTATAGACTGGAGTCTCTGACAATTTTATGGGCTTTCCTCTGACACTGCCTATTATATAGGTCCAGGATGGCAGGAAGCTTGGCCCCAGTGATGTACTGGGCCGTTCGCACTACCCTCTGTAGCGCCTTGCGGTCAGATGTCGAGTAGTTGCCATACCAGGCGGTGATGCAACCGGGTCAGGATGCTCTCGATGGTGCAGCTGTAGAACCATTTGAGGATCTGGGGACCCATTCCAAATCTTTTCAGTATCGTGTCTTGGTATGTTTGGACCATGATTGTTTGTTGATGATGTTAATGGCGGCCTGTTCGGTCTGCCTTTTCCTGTAGTCCACGATCAGCTCCTTTGTCTTGCTCACATTGAGGGAGAGGTTGTTGTCCTGGCACTATACTGCCAGTTCTCTGACCTCCTCCCTATTGGCCGTCTCATTGTTGTCGGTGATCAGGCCTACCACTGTTGTGTCGTCAGCAAACTTAATGATGGTGTTGGAGTCACGCAGTCGTGGGTGAGGGGCCCCAGTGTTGAGGATCAGCGTGGCAGACATATTGTTGCCTACTCTTACCACCTGGGGGCGGCCCGACAGGAAGTCCTGGATCCAGTTGCAGTGGGAGAGGCTAGTCCCAGAGTCCTTAGCTTAGTGATGAGATTCCTGGGCACTATGCTGTTGAACGCTGAGCTGTAGTCAATGTACAGCATTCTCACATAGGTGTTCCTTTTGTCCAGGTGAGAAAGGGCAGTGTGGAGTGCAATTGAGATTGCGTCATATGTGGATCTGTTGGGGCGGTATGAGAATTGGAGTAGGTTTAGGATGTCTGGGAGGATGCTGTTGATGTGCGCCATGACCAGCCTTTCAAAGCACTTCATGGCTTTACAGACGCTCTTTCATGGCTACCGACGAGTGCCATGGGACGGTAATCATTTAGGAAGGTTACCTTCACTTCCTTGGGCACAGGGACTATGGTGGTCTGCTTGAAACATGTAGGTATTACAGACTCGGTCAGGGAGAGGTTGAAACTGTCAGTGAAAACACTTGACAGTTGGTCCGCACATGCTTTGAGTAAACGTCCTGGTAATCCGTCTGGCCCAGCGGCTTTGTGAATGTTGTTCTGGTTGGGATTTGTACGTACAGTCACTGTGGGGACGGCGTCATCAATGCACTTATTGAAGAATGTGTAGTGTGTGTAGTAGACTAGTGTGCGGTAGTTTGTTGTAATTTGGACCATGTGGGAAAAGTTTATTTTGTGAGTGGTATTTTATTTTGCATTTGTAGTGGCCTATATGGTTTTGGTGTTGAGTAGGTTTCAGTCATTTGTTTCAGTGTGTAGTAGACTTGTAGTTCACGGTAATTTGTTTTTGTGTAGTTAGTGGTAGTGTTTTAATGTGAAGCAGTGTGTGGTGTTTTGTGGTAGTCTAGTGTGTGGCAGCCTGTGATCGTTTTTAGGTAGCCTAGTGTGGAAGTAATGATGTGATTTCATTTGCTACTGGCATAAAGGACGGACCGAAAATATTGTAGAGACAAAATAGTCAAGATTCCTCACTGGGTTTGCACATATTAGCTTAGTACAGGGAGAGAAACAAACAACTAAGCAAAACAAAACGGGGCAAAAAACAACAACAACGTCCTTGGCGGTGAACTGAGTGTCAAGGATATGCAAAGCTCTCGTTTTCCCCCATATTTCATCATTCATGAGGAATATGTAGGCACAGGTGTCATGTAAAATGTCCTTGTTTCACCGATATCATCACAGAAGCTGAAACATATAAATGGAGAGGGATGAGGCACACTATTTAATGAGTAGTCGAAACCGACTGGGCTGCTCGTAACCAATTGGCTGCCATATCAAATATTTAGATAGCATAGTTCGTACAAAAAGGATGCAGTGCAAAGTGCTTCACATTATGTTTCAAGCAGACCACCATAGTCCCTGTGCCCAAGGAAGTGAAGGTAACCTTCCTAAATGATTACCGTCCCATGGCACTCGTCGGTAGCCATGAAGTGCTTTGAAAGGCTGGTCATGGCGCACATCAACAGCATCCTCCCAGACATCCTAAACCTACTCCAATATATATATATATATATAAATAAATATACTAGCGTTCAAAAGTTTGGGGTCACTTAGAAATGTCCTTTAAAAAAAAAAGAAAAGCACATTTTTTGTCCATTAAAATTACATCAAATTGATCGGAAATACAGTGTAGACATTGTTAATGTTGTAAATGACTATTGTAGCTGGAAACGGCAGATGTTGTATGGAATATATACATAGGCGTACAGAGGCCCATTATCAGCAACCATCACTCCTGCAAAACACCAATCTCAACATCAACGGTGAAGAGGCGACTCCGGGATGCTCGCCTTCTAGGCAAAGTTGCAAAGAAAAAGCCATATCTCAGACTGGCTAATCAAAAGAAAAGATTAAGATGGGCAAAAGAACACAGACACCGGACAGAGGAACAGCATCCCGGAGTCACCTCTTCACTGCTGACATTGAGACTGGTGTTTTGCGGGTACTATTTAATGAAGCTGCCAGTTGAGGACTTGTGAGGTGTCTGTTTCTCAAACTAGACCCTCTAATGTACTTGTCCTCTGGCTCAGTTGTGCACTGGGGCCTCCCACTCCTCTTTCT
Source organism: Oncorhynchus gorbuscha (assembly GCF_021184085.1). Classification (NCBI taxonomy): domain Eukaryota; kingdom Metazoa; phylum Chordata; class Actinopteri; order Salmoniformes; family Salmonidae; genus Oncorhynchus; species Oncorhynchus gorbuscha. Next base: position 24,389,073 of record NC_060179.1, on the reverse strand, counting down.
ATTCTGGTTAGAGACAGTTTGCGCTGTTCTGTGAAGGGAGTGTGCGTAGCCAACCCAGCGTTGTACAAGATCTTCAGTTTCTTGGCAATTTCTACCATGGAATAGCCTCCATTTCTCAGAACAAGAATAGACTGACAAGTTTCAGAAGAAAGGTATTTGTTTCTCGGCCTCCTCGGTGGTGCAGTGGTTAAGGGCGCTGTACTGCAGCGCCAGCTGTGCCACCAGAGACTCTGGGTTCGCGCCCAGGCTCTGTCGTAACCGGCCGCGACCGGGAGGCCGCGACCGGGATGACACAATTGGCCTAGTGTCGTCCGGGTTGGGGAGGGGTTGGCTACGCACACCAGCGACTCCTGTGGCGGGCTGGGCGCAGTGCGCGCTAACCAAGGTTACCAGGTGCTTGGTGTTTCCTCTGAAACAGCAAAGAACGTGATGCAACCGAGGTGCACACAAACACACACAGAAAAATAATTACCCACAAAACACAGGTGGGAAAAGGCTACCTAGGTATGGTCCTCAATCAGAGACAACGACAGAACCATACCCGGCCAAAAACAAAGAAATACAAGAACATAGAAAAAAGAACATAGAATGCCCACCCTAGTCACACCTTGGCCTAACCAAAATAGAGAATAAAAAGCATCTCTATGGCCAGGGCATGATACCCAGTCATGTGAAATCCATAGATTAGGGCCTAATGAATTTTTTCAATTTACGTATTTCCTTATATGTACTGTAACTAGAGTAACATCAAATCTAAATTTTTGTTCAGTATAATATATATTTGAAACATTGTAACACCATGTCATGTGTTGTAAATAGTCCATCCTTGTAACGTTATGAGTATGGCTATAATAGTATTTCCCCATTTTAGGCGTCATTGTATAAGCTACTGTTTACTAGCATATACGCAAACAACAAATCTGTATTATCTTGATAAAATGTACGCTACACATCAATTACATCTAATGCAAGGAAAAGGTAGACACCCAGGATCAATAAGATGAAACTCACGTGGAATTTGAACCTTGCATTTATGGTAGTTGATGTGATATTATAGGCCTACATTTGATGTCTGTTGCCAACCTTACCAGGGAATAGTATTGCATTACGTGTGATGGTTCGGAAAGGCTGGTGCCTCGATTTAGCAGGCATTTCCTCCGAATATCCCCGACATTTGTGCATGGCATCAGCTCATCTGACACTTTCGGTTTGGTCCTGTAGTGAAGTGGAAGTGGTGGGGGCAGCAGAGAGGCGGAGGCAAAGTAGCGCATGTGGGGAGACAGCTTGTGATTGGTACTGCTGCTTGGTACCCAGAGACAATCTATCGGATGGGAATATGCTCTACTCATGCGTCGACATCAGCCGGGACGTTTGGGCTTCAATTTCTACGTTTTAAACATGGATTTCTGTGAAATCCACCGCTCGACTTGATAGTCACGTTTGGGATTTATTGCTCGCAATTGGAGTATGATTCACCGACAAGTTATTTTATCCCAGGTATGTCGCGTTGTCGCTCTTTTGTTGATGCATCGCTCTGACTGGATACATTGCATAGCAGGCGAATTTATGGGGATGTACTTCGCTCATAATACTGATAGAATATGTGTTGCGGCAGTCTACTGACAGCGTGACAAAAACAGTGCATATCTGAATTTAGTCAATGTCACTTTCTCATTCGATGTCACAGCATCCGCCGGAGTGTTATTCTGGCAGCACGCAAGGCGGTCCCTATTCCTTTGTGTGGGACTCCCCTCATAATCCTCTCTTTGAAAAAGACCCCAGTCATTCACGTTTACTGGGCCACACTCACAGGTATAGTTTGTTGACAAACAACAACATGTTTATTGTCCCCTGTACCAAAATGGGGATAGTATGCCCCCACGAAATAATCAAACCGAGCCTAGTTGTGATCTCACTTTCATGACAGTACTGAAGGTAAAGATCATTTGATGGAACATGCTCTGAAATATTGTATAATTCATTCACTGTAAGGCTACTGAATTCACTGTAAGGCTACTGAATTCACTGTAAGGCTACTGAATTCATTGTAGGCTACTGAAAGTGGGATTTAGCCAGAAGTGCCCAGTTGACATTGGCACTGTCACTACACTGTGTTCATTTACCGGATTGGCTATTTAGAATCTGTGTAGCTGTGACACATACTCTGCAGATGTTGTTTACTTTTGCTCTTGTTGTTGCTGTAACCATGTTACAACCTTTATCCCAAACTCATCAATGCTGTCTGTCACTTAGCATTTGATGAAGCAGTCTAAAGTAGATACAGTAGCTCCAGTCGATTAAAGTGTTGACAAACAAAAGCTCACTTTTCAGTAAGTTATTAAGCTCTCATGAGTTATTAAATTGAGCCACCAGCTGCTGGAACACTAAATGTCTCATTTCCGTGTTGTCTTCGATTCCATCTTCCTTTTCACAGACAGAGAGACCGTAAATACTAGACAACAGCTCTCTGGCTTACTTGGATACACAGACTGAACAGCCCAGTGTAATCAACCTGACAGTGTCTGACCCAGTAGGGATGTGCCACTCTCCCAGTGTCCCTTCTCTTCCCGTTGATCCGAACCAGTCAGACGTGACTGTCAATGTCACGCCAACCCCAGCCTCCCTCCTTCACTCCACTGACTGGACTAGATGCACCTTAACACTGATGAAATGTGACCTGTCAAGAGATAGTGGCTGAACTGGTTTTAATGTGGCTAATGATGACTCAGCTGAAACTGACCTGGCTCATAGACTAGAGCAGGTTGAGTGTGATGCAGACAGACAAGCGGAAATGGAACTGATATTAGAGGTTTAGCCTACCTGTGAAGCTCCCTTGACAGGCAACTAGGGCTTGGTCTTGTTTGAAGTGCCCTCTCTCATCAGGCATTACTTAATGATGGATACGTGGTTCTATTAGGGTTACATCAGTAATCTGTCAAGTGTACATAGATTTTCACTTATTCTTGTAGCAGGGTAGTCTAGTGGTTGGAGCGTTGGACTACTAACCGGAAGGTTGCAAGTTCAAATCCCTGAGCTGACAAGTTACAAATCTGTCATTCTGCCCCTGAACAGGCAGTTAACCCACTGTTCCTAGGCTGTCATTGAAAAAAAGAATTTGTTCTTAACTGACTTGCCTAGTAAAATAAAGGTAAAATAATAGAATAAAAATAAATAGAAAATACCAGACCCTAGGACCTAGGTGTTGCCCCTCTCAAGCAAAAGTCATTGCCATGCTAAAAAAATAGCAAGAAACCCTACAGTTACAGTACATTATTAGCATCAAAACTGTTTTTTTTTTACACTTCTCTTCATGTGCTGAGCTGACACTACACTATACAGCAGTGGTCACCAACCGGTCGATCATGACTGGTCGATCTCAAAGTCATTTCTAGTCAATCGCCAAATATATCTGTAAAAAACACCTTTTTTTTATTAGTCTCGCACTGTTGGTGATAGATGCACTCAATTCAGCTACACCTGCTCACCGAGTGGGAGAAGTGTTTCCGATTTTGAACCATTTCATGTGTCTAAAGGTACAAACTCTACCTTCCCTTGCAGGCCCGGAGACGAAATCAAGTGTACTATAGGCCTCCTGCTGGCCAATGGGATGGCTCAGATGACCGTGTCTGCAGTAATGTAACAGGCGTAAAAGAAAGCTACAGAAAAGTTGACACTTTGACATTTCAAAGGTTTGCATTATTATTAGTGACTTGGATCTTTTTTAATATCAAGGAATATTTCATTTTCTCTGTTCATAGGAGTAACGACAATAATTTGTGCATTAAGGAAGAAATAATGCGGTGCGACTCGAGTTTCGCCATCAGCCGGAAGACCCTGAGAGGCGGACCCTCAGTCTGCTGCTCTCTCCTTCCGCTGAGACTCTCCATCAGATGCAGGCACCATCAGCCCAGTAAAATAAAAGTAAAACTATGTAAATGTTTGCTCACTCAGCTGTGTCTCACAAGTAATACAACTGATCTATTACCGGTGTGATTATAATAGCCTACCTCAAAATGTGAAATATATACATTTTTAAATAATCTGAACAACAATGCATTGACAGGGCAATTCAAGCAAAGCCAATATGCGGTGACAATATTTTTTTTTTTTCTTAAAAAGAAAAGTAACCTTTTTTATAACTAGGCAAGTCAGTTAAGAACAAATTCTTATTTACAATGACGGCCTATCCCGGCTAAACCCAGACGACGCTGGGCCAATTGTGCACCGCCCTATGGGACTCCCATTCACGGCCGGATGTGATACAGCCTGCATTTGAACCAGGGACTGTGGAAGGCAGTTAACCCACTGTTCCCCGGCGCTGAAGACGTGAATGTCGATTAAGGCAGCCCCCCTCACCTCTCTGATTCAGAGGGGTTGGGTTAAATGCGGAAGACACATTTCAGTTGAATGCATTGTTGTACAACTAACTTAGTATACCCCTTTCAGATAACCTCATATCATAGGAAGCCTGAGTCAAGCTGAGAGTTCAAATGTGTATTGACTCACCATTAACTACTTCAGAAGTCTCTCTGAGGGTAGAGTCTGGGAAGGGATTACCCTTCTAATATGATACAAAGATTAAGGACACCAGCTCTTTCCATGACATAGACTGACCAGGTCAATCTAGGTGAAAGCTATGATCCCTTATTGATGTCACTTGTTAAATCCACTTCAATCAGTGTAGATGAAGGAGAGGAGACAGGTTGAAGAAGGATTTTAAAGCTTTGAGACAATTGAGACATGGATTGTGTTTATGTGTGCCATTCAGAGGGTGAATGGGCAAGACAAAAGATTTAACACCTAGGTCCTTTTAGTGCCTTTGAACGGGGTATGGTAGTGGGTGCCAGGCGCACCAGTTTGTGTCAAGAACTGCAACACTGCTGGGTTTTTAATGCTCAGCAGTTTCCCGTGTGTATCAAGAATGGTCCACCACCCAAAGAACAGCCAGCCAACTTAACACAACTGTGGGAAGCATTGGAGTCAACATGGGCCAGCATCCCTGTGGAATGCTTTCGACACCTTGTAGAGTCCATGCCCCGACGAATTGAGGCTGTTCTGAGGAGGGGGATTGCAACTCAATATTAGGAAGGTGTTCTTAAGTGTACATGTCAGTGTACATGTTACAGTGCTAGTGCTAAAAGATGTGAAATGCAGTGAAAGGGAACATTTTGACACTGGTCGGTTCTGCCTGTGTAGAGCATCAAGGAGTGTTCAGTCTTTTTATGGCCTAGGCCAAACCACTAGTCCATACATACAGTGGTGGCCAATAAATGCTCTGAATACATAGACCACATGATGAGCTAATAAGTGGTGCAGGGCTTTGGTTTCTAAATGAGGTTTCGAGGTTGTTGGTGTGGAGAAGGCTGTCAGTAAATGTCTGAAGGTGGCGTTGAGGAAAAGACAGTACATCTAATAATCACCCACAGGACCTGTCCTTCGCTAACTTGTACCCTGACTTCAAATCTGATTGGTTTAGTTAGGAACAGGCCTGGGACCAACACATTTGGATGGATTTGACACTTTATGAATGTTTCAGAACAGTCTTATTGGTGCGTAGGTTGCTGATTGAATTCTGTCCAGAGAGAACAAAGAACAGACTCTACTTCATTGGGAAATCTGGCCATAATCTTTGGGTTTTCCAATAACGCCGAGTGATTCCTGTTAAGGTCACAAAACATACTCTTTCTAGCTAGTACAATGATTTAGAGGCATTGATTTGGTTTATATCAAGCTGCTGCCCAATGTATAATTGTTTATCCAAATCCGACATCTGTAAATCAATGGGGCCTGTGTACAGGCTGCATCCAGTTGTTGTTTGGTCGAGCCATCAGTCTGAGATGTAAATACCGTGTAGATGAAAATAAATCTGCTTGTTTGTGTACGATGTTGAAACATAGAACAAGCCAGAGGCCATATATAAAATACTATCTTAGACAAAAGCTGACCCATATAGAAACGAGTTTCAATGCTACGCTTCAGAGACTTGGAAAGCCTATTCAGACGAGGAACTTTTGTTTTCTGGTCCGCTGCCCACTGGGCCTTCAATATGTTTAACGCAGGAAATGACTGGGGAAGAACTGTCAGAGTCAACCTACAGTATGCCATCCTTTATGAGCCCAGGGGAAACACTTTTCACTTCAATTGAGAACAGATGTATTTCATGCAGATGGGAATATGTTGGATTGACGTCATAGGGAAGTTGGTTGGAGTGAAACCATTTTCACATGAGATTTCGTCAGCTCTTTATTGGAAAATATAGGCTCTAGCACAATATCACACGGCCATCTTTTTGCTGTGAGGTTAGAATGACGTAAACCCTTGACAATGAGTCAATGAAAGCACACAGACCTACAGTACCTACCTCAATGAGGAAGAGACTCCGCATGGGGCAGCCATCTTGGGGATTATTAACACCATGGCAGGAAGACAGCAGCAACTTGTAGAGCTGCCTTGAGTCATCACAATGTTAGGAGGACGGTGAATGTGAACAGTCGACCTGACATGCATAGAGAGAGTCACTTCTCAGTAGCATTTAATACAGGTTGGGATTGTGTGTTAGAACCGTCTAGCAATAGATATCGTACAAAAATGGCTATCGTAGGAACACTTCCAGTTGTTTCTTATGTGAAAAGAGGTAGAGCAGAAATAGTAGATTTACTCTGTTTCCCTGCTCTGATAGTGTTGCACGTCTTCTCCGACAGATATTGATATTCAATGTCTGGTGTCCAATAAAATAGTAACATGCTTCAAGTCCATAAATCCACATATAAGGCCTTGTACTGTCTATGTGTGCAAATACAAGTACTTGTACAGATGAACATAGCGCTTTATTTGAATCAAAACGAAGAGACCAACGAGCCAAACCCCCATCATAGTTGCCCATCCCTGTTCTAGACTATGCTTTCATGGCTGAGCAGGAAAAAGACCGAAGCCTCTTTTACTGTAGCTTCCCATTTCATTCTATTAACATTTGAAGAAGAGCGTGGGAAGATTATCATTATCTGTGTGGATAAGTCGGGGGCAATTAACCACGAGGCTAACCGAGGTGTTGTCGAGGATGAACCTAGATAGATAAAGAGTAAGTGTCAGCCCCATAAAACAACAGATATTCCTTCTGTATGTGAACGGAATTCAAAATGGCTCTCTCTTAAATGTAATTATATGGGCTAATTATGCCAGTGTCAGGCAGGAAGCAGCCCTGGTAGAAATGAAAGCCATGTCTTCCCTCTGGAGATGTGGTACCCTGTTAAACCCACCGAGACACAGCGCGCTGCTGGATGTGTTATCTATCTAATGAGGTCCATAGGGCTTTAGACCTGACACAGCATGGGAATAACACTGTGTGCATGGATCTCCCATGATGAGAATGCACGGCAGTGTGTTGTGTAATCTGTAATGGAGTTTAGCATTAACCGCCTCCAATGAAATGTCAGAGTGGGATTAATACTCACACAGTGCTGGGTGTGAATGTGAAAGTGTCGACCTACTGTTGTGATTCTGTGTGCTGTCTCAAAGGAGGGAGGCAGTGAGCGGAGTCCCTCCTCTAGTCCTCTTCAGCAGTCCTCTCTTCCTTCCCTCTCTCAACCTCCTCAAAATTGTCATAGGGAGGCGAGGAAAACGTTAGTGGAGAACATCTGAGGAGAGGAACCTCCATTGCTCTCCTCGCTTGCTTATGACAATTTTGAGAAAGAGTCAAGGAGAGAGGAAATGTTATTGAGATTCACCCAGCAGTGTCTCATTGGATTCCCGCCTAAAGTGTCAGCCTGTGAGTGGGGAACCCTGTTCCCTGGTGTGCTCATGTGATCCGTGTCTCCTTCGACAGTACAATTCAACTGTGACCTCTGGCCCGGTTACAGCCTATCACGTTCTTGCTGCACTGTTTCACTAGGTAAGCCTCTACACACTCATTATCCGTATACGTCCTAAGACAAGACCCTATATATTTTTATTCAGCATTTTTGACATTTAAGTCATTTAGCAGATGCTCTTATACAGAGCGACTTAAAGGAGCAATTAAGGTGAAGTGACTTGCTCAAGGACACATGGACAGTTTTTCACCTAGTCGGCTCAGGGTTTCGAACCGAAGACTCCAGCCACCCGAGTCATAGACTGTTTTCTCTGCCACCGCATGGCAAGCATTACCGATGGAACCAACAGGTCCCTGAACAGCATCTACCCCCAAGCCATAAGACTGCGTATTAGTTAACCAAATAGGTACCCGGACTATCTGCATTGACCCCTTTTGCACAAACACTTTTAACTCACCACGTACGCTTCTGATATTATTTATCATCTATCCTGTTGCCTAGTCACTTTACCCCTACCTATATGTACATATCTACCTCAATTACCTCTGTATATGGACTCAGTACTGGTACCACGTGTATATAGCCAAGTTATTGGTACTCATTGTGTATTTATTCCTTGTGCTATTTTTCTCTCTGCATTGTTAGGAAGGAACTGTACGTAAGCATTTCACTGTTAGTCTACACCTGTTGTTTACGAAGCATGTGACAAATACAAAGATATTTCTGTATTTCATTGATGTGTAGGTGAAGCTAGAATACCATTTTTTATGCTTGTATGTAGGCTAAGTGAAGTGTTTCTGTCTGCCTATCAGGTGGTTTCCTGGAGATCAGTGGAATTCACCATCAGTAGACCCACACTAGCAACGGTGGAAGGATTTCTCTCTACCTCTCTCTCTCTCGGCTGTTGTCCGACTCCATTAGCCTTGTTACTGAACGATCAATGCTGACGAGAGCGCACCGGCTCCTCCAGAAGAGAATAGAAGCGTGCTTAGCTCCCACTTAGCATAAATAACATTTGAAACCCGATGAGCCGTGCATCTCATATGCTGTTTAATTCACTTAAGCGCTGTAGGAAGAGGCAGAGAGATAGAAGGAAGAGATACAAAGAGAACGACAGCCCTGGTTGTTTTGTCTAACTTTCTTCTGCAGGTTTAGTTTCTACTTAACTGTCATGTGGTCATCAGCAAATGCATATGGGGTTGTCTGTTCTTTGATGTACTTGAAGCAATGCATTGGCTGCCATGTGTATAAATTCTAGGCTCTATGCAAAGGATCTTTTCATTTGTTGCCCTGTTTCTTATTGCATCTGTTTCTTTCCATCTGCGTCTACGTCTCTGCTTCTGTCTCTGGTTCTTCCTGTCCCTTTCTGTCTGTCTGTTTTAACATGGTCAGTATGTCCTTGATCTGTGTGTGTTTGTCTTTGTCCCTGTCATAATGCTCTGTGTCTCAATGATTCATATTTTGTCTGACGAAGATGAAGTATGAAAACTCCCGAGCTCCTGTTCGCTTTCTCACGCCACTAGCATCTCCAGTTTATGCTATTTCCAGTATTTTACTCATTAATGATAGGGCTGGGAATTGCCAGGGACCTCATGATACGAAATGATCACGGTACTTAGGAGGCGATACGATATGTCTGGCGATACGATATGTCTGGCAATTCTCACGATTCTATATATCTACATTGTGATTTTATTGCGAGTCGATGTTCCGAACAGACCGTATTGCTCACCATAAGTCTGCTATCAGAGGGACAAGAGAGAGCCGTGAGAATGAGTTTTGATCAGTCATGGAAATAAAACAGCTTAAAACAAATTGGCCCCCTATTTAAAAAGAAGATGGAGAACAGGCTATGAAGAAAACAATACTGGAGTTTTGGTGCAGGTACATCCAACTAGCACAAATAAGATATTGCGATATTGTAAAAAGGATACGATAGTCTATATCGTCAAAAATAATATCCCAATATTGTATCGATTTACCCCTGAATCTCTGTTATACAGTGTGTTCATGTTTTCACACATCTGATCTGTATAATCCAGTTTTAAATGGCTACTTACTGTATGTTTACGTTTTGAAAGAGAAGTGGCGACCCTACCCACCAGTTCACAGCTACTATGTACTATGTAACCCTACAGTGATAGAAACACAGTTATTTAGGGATATACTACAGAAAATACCACATGATCACGTAATCAATAGTATAGTCAATCATATAAACTGTGATTGCGCTGTGTTGCTTTCCATGCTAAATAATCCCATGACCTTTTCCTCAGGATTTGATGTGCTTTGAGTTGACGACACATAATGCTGCTGAACCTGTGTAGTGTTAAGGTCAGTGTCCTCCTCGCTCTGTGCCGTCGCCATTACCCATCAACCATCACACCTACCATGCTGTGCTCCATAACAGCATCGTGGTCCGTCTGTGGTGTCTTCACTCAATGTGTTTGTGTTTCTAGCTGTGTCTCATATGGTGTTACAACTAAAGTACCCAGGTCGAGTGTCCAATACCAATTGATGCCTCTTGTTGGGGTCTGGCCCTTACCCTTGGTTGTGCTTAGATGGGAAAGGTGCTCAACTCCAAGAATTGAAATAGCCAGACAATGACCTAAACCAACTAACTAACCTACAAACATCTCCCCACTAAATGTAAGAATGACAGCATACAATACGAGATGTGCAGTGATGTTTTGGTATCACTATTAAATAGACTAATTGGCCTACAGTTGGCCCTAACTGGCCCTACACATTGCTTGCATTCTGAATGACTCTACAATAAGCTAAAACTAGACTACCTGGTACGCTGTTCAGTGTTAGCAAGGATCAGGCCTTTTCACTGAAGATGTGTTGGAGTAAACCAGCCTAAAGCTGAATAAAGTGATGGTAATCTCACTGAGAAGTTAGGGTGTTCTTTCGCAGTGGGAGTTAGACTGCCAGGTGTCTCTGGAGGCAGAGCTGTCTGTCAATACCTCTTCTACTGTGGGAGGGCTGCTTTCCAACACACAGATAGAGGACTTTTTATTTTGTCACTGCATGTAGGCTACACCATGGATTCTTCACTCCAGGCTGTTTACGATGAGTGTCTGTTGGTGCCCTTAGGCCAGAAACCTATATTGATGTTCTGTATGTAAAAGATAAGGATCTCTGGGGAGTGTGGGGGGTTGTGTGATCAAAACACACACAAGCAAACGTAGCCTAGTTCATCATTGCACTCACTGTGCAAGGATGTGAACACTTCCTTAGGAGGAGCTGGCTTTGACGATGCGAAGACACATCAGACTGGATTATATTGTTTTCCCTATCTTCTTCCAATTTTAGGCCTTCACCACTATAATGTACCAAACCCACATCCAATGGGGAAAATACCCATTTAAACTAAACCTTAACCAAACCAAGGTCATCATTTTAGGATCCATATTCATCATGCAATCAGTCACAACCTTCAGCAAAAGAAGGCACCTGTAATGGTTGCTCGTTAGAATGGAATGTATACCGTGTGTACACCTCCCCATCTTGACCTTGGTGGGCTGGATAACCGACCGTTCACATACTAATGTGTCCACCAACCCCTAACAACTTACAACACCAGGGCAGTGTTCAGTGGGGCAAACTGCACCAAAACGTTTTGCAACAGTAACGGAAAAATCTGTGTTGTCATGGGACAAGTTTTACTAACACCTCCCAGTTTAAAAACATTTCATAATGTTCACTCCCTACTGAACAAGACCCAGATTGCACATCATGGCTCTACCATCAGATTAACATTTCCATCAGTGGAACCCATTCCCCCACACTCTTCCCACACATCGTTAGCGTCCATTACAAATGAGTGTGTTTGCCCAAATGTTTCTGCCAGTGCCTATGAATTACTGTGATTGTCCTGCTGCTAACAGTTAACAACCTCCATGTTTATGGTGATGTGGAACGGAGTGCCAAATGACTGCAACTGCCGCTGGGTGGAATGGCTCGGAATCCTCTGATTGAGCGAATGAGCATTCACTTGTGTTTACATTTGTTCTTATCTGTCTTTTAATGCCACGCGAAAGAGCTTCGATGTCTAAGCAGATTGGCAATGGGTGGTGCAAAGTGCCCTACAATCTCAACACACCCATCTCAAAGCTGGTACTGGCAGAAATATTCTCACTGTGTATACTCTATGTCGTCACGATGTGAAGGGACGGTATCAGTGACGCTGTATATCGGTCCAATATGATGGATCATTTTACTTCCTTTTTTTTTAACAGAAAATTTACCTCAGTCAGAATGTAATCTAAGTAGTCCAGCTACAATGTCCCTAATTTACTTCACTATTTAAAGTTGCTGGACTTACATCAGACAGGGTAGCTGTATTATCTCGTACATGAAACATCCAACACATCTTCCGGTAATTACATTACCCTGTAGTGTGCGTGTTGTACCTCCCTCCAGAACTTGTACCAGAACAGGTTCCTGGGCCTGTCCGCCATGGCGTCGCCGTCGCGCAGCGCCCAGAGTCGGCGGCGCTGCAAGGACGCCGGGACGCGTTACAGCTACAGCCCCGAGCAGTACCCCAACGGTGGGCCCCGGCACGACCACGCCACCGCCCTGGCCCTGCAGCCCCGCTCTACTAGCGATGCTGACCTGGTCACCTCGGACAGCCGCTCAACGCTGACCGTCAGCACCTCCCACTACGCCATCAGCCAGTCCCAGGACATGCTCATCTGCTGGGACATCAAGGAGGAGGTGGATGCCGGGGACTGGATCGGCATGTACCTCATAGGTGGGTGGAGCTTCTGATGAGTCAATGGCGAGAGTCAAGTCTACACCAGTTCCAAACATCAGAATGATTGTCCAAACTTTGCCCATTAGACTAATCCCAGTGGGCACAGACGTCAGTTCAACGTCTAGTACACGTTGGTTCAACGTCATTTCGTTGAAGTGACATGGAAACGACGTTGATTCAACCAGTGTGTGTCCAGTGGGAGGTTTATACCTTTTCCCAACTGACATTTGTCAAGTTCACAGTGGGCTTTGATTACAGTGAGCATGCAAAATAATATAGAAGCTACAATATTTACTGTTACATTGTGTATGACGTTCCTGTTCATTTAGATGAGGGCCTGTCGGAGAACTTTCTGGACTATAAGAACCGGGGAGTGAACGGCTCCCACAAAGGCCAGATAGTGTGGAAGATCGATACCAGCTCCTACTTTGCAGATTGTAAGTATACCTATCTCCTTTAAAATCACATTTGAAATGTCGACAGGTCAACTGGTAGCAAATATTCTGAGACTGTTCCTGTTGTTTTATCACTACGTGGGAGATTTGAAGTTCTGTTATGCAGGTGAATGAGGACCCAAAAGCGACTTGGCGAAAACAGAGTCTTTAATCCAGTAAAGTAAATCTACAATCATAAAGCATAATTCCACTCGTAATGACAAGAACAGACTGGAGACTCGATCATGAACTGCAGGTTGCCTCGGGAAGGCACTTGAACGTAGCAGACTCAGACACCTGCTCACCACGCAGCATCTGAGGGAAACACGACACGACAGGGCGATACACAGACACAGCACGGTGAACAATAGACAATGATCCGACAGGGCAGAAACGGAAAACAAGGGGAGAAATAGGGACTCTAATCAGGGGGAAAGATAGGGAACAGGTGTGGGAAGACTAAATGATTGATTAGGGGAATAGGAACAGCTGGGAGCAGGAACGGAGCGATAGAGAGAAGAGAGAGAGGGAGGAAGAGAGAAAGAGGGGAACGAACCTAAAAAGACCAGCAGGGGAAAACGAACAGAGGGAAAAGCAAAATGACAAGACAAAATAAGACAAAACATGACAGTACCCCCCACTCACCGAGCGCCTCCTGGCGCTCTCGAGGAGGAACACTGGCGGCAACGGAGGAAATCATAGATCACAAACGGTCCAGCACGTCCCGAGAAAGAACCCAACTCCTCTCCTCAGGACCGTAACGAAAACGATAAAAAGGGAAACTAGGGTACTACTCTAAAAAAAAAAAAATGAGACACGGGTAGAGAACTGAAAGCTTTAGAGCAAACAGGACCAAACAGGCCAGGAGAGTAACAACTAGGGACAGACTGAGACACAGCAAGGGCAAGAACAAGAACAGGAGAGATGCGATGGCAGGGAACAGACTGAGACCCAGCAAGACCAGGAGCAGAAGCAGAAAAAAATTACCAGACTTCTTCTGCGCGCAGTCTGAACACGCAGCCACGAAACGGCGCGTGTCACGCTCCTGAGTAGGCCACCAAAACCGCTGGCGAATAGAAGCAAGCGTACCCCGAACGCCGGGATGGCCAGCTAACTTGGCAGAGTGAGCCCACTGAAGAACAGCCAGACGAGTAGAAACAGGAACGAAAAGAAGGTTACTAGGACAAGCGCGCGGCGACGCAGTGTGCGTGAGTGCTTGCTTAACCTGTCTCTCAATTCCCCAGACAGTCAACCCGACAACACGCCCAACAGGAAGGATCCCCTCGGGATCGGTAGAAGCCACAGAAGAACTAAAGAGACGGGATAAAGCATGAGGCTTGGTGTTCTTAGTACCCGGGCAATAAGAAATAACGAACTCGAAACGAGCGAAAAACAACGCCCAACGAGCATGACGCGCATTCAGTCGTTTGGCATAACGGATGTACTCAAGGTTCTTTTGGTCAGTCCAAACGACAAAAGGAACGGTCGCCCCCTCCAACCACTGTCGCCATTTGCCTAGGGCTAAACGGATGGCGAGCAGTTCGCGGTTAGCCACATCATAGTTACGTTCCGACGGTGACAGGCGATGAGAAAAATACGCACAAGGGTGGACCCCATCGTCAGTATCGGAGCGCTGGGACAGAATGGCTCCCACGCCCACCCCCGACGCGTCAACCTCAACAATAAACTGTTTAGTGACGTCAGGTGCAACAAGGATAGAAGCGGATGCAAAACGCTTCTTGAAGAGATCAGAACAACAATCATACGACCGGTGAGGAGGAAGGGAGTTGGTTCTGGACCGACTGAAGACCGTGCGCAGACCATGATATTCCTCCGGCACTCCTGTCAAATCACCAGGTTCCTCCTGAGAAGAGGGGACAGAACAAACAGGAGAAATAGCAGACATTAAACACGTCACATGACAAGAAACGTTCCAGGAAAGGATAGAATTACTAGACCAATCAAAAGAAGGATTATGACACACTAGCCAGGGATGACCCAAAACAACAGGTGTAAAAGGTGAACAAAAAATCAAAAAAGAAATGGTCTCACTATGGTTACCAGATACAGTGAGGGTTAAAGGTAGTGTTTCATATAATATACTGGGGAGAGGACTACCATCCAAGGCAAACATGACCGTGGGCTCCCTAACTGTCTGAGAGGAATGTCATGTTCCCGCGCCCAGGCTTCGTCCATAAAACAGCCCTCTGCCCCAGAGTCTATTAATGCACTGCAGGAAGCTGCCGATCCGGTCCAGCGTAGATGGACCGGTAAGGTAGTACATGTACTTGACGGAGAGGACCGTCTAGTAGCGCTTATCAGTCGCCCTCCGCTTACTGATGAGCTCTGGCCTTTAACTGGACATGAAATGACAAAATGACCAGCGGAACCGCAATAGAGACAGAGGCGGTTGGTGATTCTCCGTTCCCTCTCCTTAGTCGAGATGCGAATACCCCCAGCTGCATGGGCTCAACACCTGAGTCAGTGGGGAAAGACGGTAGTGTCGGAGAGAGGGGAGACACAGTTAACGCGAGCTCTCTTCTATGAGCTCGGTGACGAAGATCTACCCGTCGTTCAATGCGAATAGCGAGTTCAATCAAAGAATCCACGCTGGATGGAACCTCCCGAGAGAGAATCTCATCCTTAACCTTAGCGTGGAGTCCCTCCAGAAAACGAGCGAGCAACGCCTGCTCGTTCCAGTTACTGGAGGCAGCAAGAGTGCGAAACTCTATAGAGTAATCCGTTATGGATCGATTACCTTGACATAGGGAAGACAGGGACCAGGAAGCTTCTTTCCCAAAAACTGAGCGATCAAAAACCCTTATCATCTCCTCTTTAAAGTTCAGATAATTGTTAGTACACTCAGCGCTTGCCTCCCAGATAGCTGTGCCCCACTGCCGAGCCCGACCAGTAAGGAGTGATATGACGTAGGCAATCCGAGCTCTCTCTCTGAGTATGTGTTGGGTTGGAGAGAGAACACTATATCACACTGGGTGAGAAAGGAGCGGCACTCAGTGGGCTGCCCAGAATAACATGGTGGGTTATTAACCCTAGGTTCCGGAGGCTCGGAAGAACCGGAAGTAGCTGGTGACACGAGACGAAGACTCTGATACTGTCCTGAGAGGTCGGAGACCTGAGCGGCCAGGGTCTCAACGGCATGCCGAGCAGCAGACAATTCCTGCTCGTGTCTGCCGAGCATCGCTCCCTGGAACTCGAGAGTAGAGTAGAGAGAATCCATAGTCGCTGGGTCCATTCTTGGTCGGATCCTTCTGTTATGCAGGTGAATGAGGACCCAAAAGCGACTTGGCGAAAACAGAGTCTTTAATCCAGTAAAGTAAATCTACAATCATAAAGCATAATTCCACTCGTAATGACAAGAACAGACTGGAGACTCGATCATGAACTGCAGGTTGCCTCGGGAAGGCACTTGAACGTAGCAGACTCAGACACCTGCTCACCACGCAGCATCTGAGGGAAACACGACACGACAGGGCGATACACAGACACAGCACGGTGAACAATAGACAATGATCCGACAGGGCAGAAACGGAAAACAAGGGGAGAAATAGGGACTCTAATCAGGGGGAAAGATAGGGAACAGGTGTGGGAAGACTAAATGATTGATTAGGGGAATAGGAACAGCTGGGAGCAGGAACGGAGCGATAGAGATAAGAGAGAGAGGGAGGAAGAGAGAAAGAGGGGAACGAACCTAAAAAGACCAGCAGGGGGAAAACGAACAGAGGGAAAAGCAAAATGACAAGACAAAATAAGACAAAACATGACAAGTTCAGCATTGTAGCACGTCCTGTGTGTGGAGCATGTTGTTTGTCTGTAGAGAGAGTTGATAGCACATTTCAACCCCTCTATGTTGTTTTGTCATAAGTATTTAGACTACATTGTATGTTTACTGGCCTAAGCAAAATGTCAGTATTCATCTCTTGGATGTCGCAAGCTGTTAGAATTATACCATGAGGTGATACTTTATTTATACTAATTGAAATGGTGCATCAGGCTACAGGCAGGCACTGATGTTTCCGAGGGCTGCAGAAATCACAGTGAGTCAGACTCAAAAACCCACTCTCTCCTCCAGATGTCTGGAACTTTCAGACAATTTCACCACCAATATTTCAGCCAAACTGCGATTATGCAAAATATGTCCCATTATCCAGATTTCTGTCCATATCTCATTCTCAAACCTGCCACCGCCGACCAGGACGGATGTATTGATTTCTCTCTCCCTTGCTATTCATCTCCGACAGGGATATGACAACTAGCAGGACTAATGTCTACTGCTCACATGGCAGCCTGCCTGATCTGTGGCTGGGACTCAGGATCAGTCCAAAAAAAACGCCTTATCTACTGCCGAGGCTGCAGAAAGCCCAAGCCTAGAGAGAGATATCCTCAGGTTCCCTGTGGAAAAGCCTGGCACTCCCCTGTGGTGGCAGAGCCCAATGACTGTGCAAGGAATGCTAAAATAAGGGGAGCCCATTTTTGTGTGACAAGCAGATAGTGATTTTTCGTTCGAGCCTCCCTTGGATACAAATGGAATGTGTTACAGAGTGAAATGGTACCCTATTAGTTAGGTGACAGAGGAGCAGGTGTGAGCTGTTTTCAGACTGAGACACACACACACACACACACACACACACACACACACACACACACACACACACACACACACACACACACACACACACACACACACACACACACACACACACACACACACACACACACACACACACACACACACACACACACACACACACACACACACACACACACACACACACACACACACACACACACACACACACACACACACACACACACACACAGGGGAAGTCAAGTGGAGCGTTCCGAAAGTGGGTCTTTTCTGGTGGCTATCTTATTTTTTGCTCAGCTCTGATTTTCTGTTTTTAGAACATGTGTAGTAACTGCATAAGGAGACGGATTTGGCAGCACAAATTCACCTGGGACTCTCCTCTCGTGAACACCGCCACCACCCACCTCTTTGTCATCACAGTGCGTGCTCCCTAGAGCATGTTTCTATCTCTCTGTCTGTCTGTCTCTCTCTCTCTGTCTCCCTCTTTCTCTCTCTCTCTCTCTCTCTCTCTCTCTCTCTCTCTCTCTCTCTCTCTCTCTCTCTCTCTCTCTCTCTCTCTCTCTCTCTCTCTCTCACACACACAATAGACAAGAATGCACATGCCTATCCTAAATTGATTTATTCTCATATTATGTCAGCCAACGCCTCTTTAACCTACACTGGCTGTATCGCAATGATAGCAGTACAATTTAGAGGAAAATTAAACAGTTTAAAAAATACAGTGATGTTGAAGTGATTGACTTCCCTCATTGGATACAGTGGATTATAGTCTGTCGCACAACAATGATGAACTATAGTGCTCCATCTCTGCCTTCCTCCTCCACCAACCTGATGATGATGTCAACAAAGGGATTAGGGTTGGATCATCCTGTCAGGAAGCCTGCCATCGTCTCTGTCACTACTATTGTCTATTCCCTCCATCCACCCATCCCTCTGTCCAATCCATCCCTCCATCTAATCCAATGGGTCACGGGAAGGGCAAAAAACGACTTTGTGGTGACGTGACCTTAATCTCACCTCCTTTCTCTCTCTCTCTCTCTCTCTCTCTCTCTCTCTCTCTCTCTCTCTCTCTCTCTCTCTCTCTCTCTCTCTCTCTCTCTCTCTCTCTCTCTCTCTCTCTCTCTCTCTCTCTGTCTTGTTATCCCTTATGCTCCCTCCCTCTTTCTCTCTCTCCCTTCTCGTGACCCACTCTCTCTCTCTCTCTCTCTCTCTCTCTCTCTCTCTCTCTCTCTGTCCTCTCTCTCTCTCTCTCTCTCTCTCTCTCTCTCTCTCTCTCTCTCTCTCTCTCTCTCTCTCTCTCTCTCTCTCTCTCTCTCTCTCTCTCTCTCTCTCTGTCTTGTTATCCCTTATCCTCCCTCCCTCTTTCTCTCTCAGTATGTCTCACTCTCTCTCTTGATTTTGACACGCTCACTGGATGTGACTATTTTAGTAAAAAGCGTCGTCTGACGGTACAATTGGTTGCCATTCATTGAAACGTGTCAAGAAAAGGGCACTTAAAGTTAAAATCTCTCTCTCTTTCTCTCTCTCTGTTTCTTTCCCTCTCTCCTGCAGCAGAGACTAAGATATGCTTCAAGTATTACCACGGTGTGAGCGGAGCCCTGCGAGCCACCACACCCAGTGTGACAGTGAAGAATGCATCTGCCCCTGTGAGTGTCACCACAACACACCCTCGTCTTAACCCCTCCCCTCTGTCCTCCTCCCTAATGCTCTGTGTAGAAGTTAACCAATAGGCACAGATCGAGTAACCTATAGCCACATATTTTGTAACCTATAGGCACAGGTCTAGCACAGATCTAGGATCAGCTTATGTTGGCGTTTAAAAAAAAGAAGAGACATTTGATAAACCTATACAGACCCTACTGTAGCTGCTAGCGACCCGTAGCACTCACATCTGTAGCCATTAAGTGCCTCGAAAGGCTGGTCATGGCTCACATCAACACCATTATCCCAGAAACCTTAGACCCACTCCAATTTGCATACCGCTCCAACAGATCCACAGATGATGTAATCTCTATTGCACTGAACACTGCCCTTCCCCACCTGGACAAAGGGAACACCTATGTGAGAATGCTATTCGTTGACTACAGCTCAGCGTTCAACACCATAGTGCCCTCACAGCTCATCAATAAGCTAAGGACCCTGGGACTAAACACCTCCATCTACAACTGGATCCTGGACTTCCTGATGGGCCACCCCCAGGTGGTAAGGGTAGGTAACAACACATCCACCACGCTGAACCTCAACACAGGGGCCCCTCAGGGGTGCGTGCTCAGTCCCCTCCTGTACTTCCTGTTCACTCATTACTGCATGGCCAGGCAGTACTCCAACACCATCTTTAAGTTTGCAGATGACACAACAGTGGTAGGCCTGATCACCAACAACGACGAGACAGCCTATAGGGAGGAGGTCAGAGACCTGACCGTGTGGTGACAGGACAACAACCTCTCCCTCAACTTGATCAAGACAAAGGAGATGATTGTGGACGACAGGAAAAAGATGACCGAGCACGCCCCCATTCTCATCGACGGGGCTGTAGTGGAGCAGGTTGAGAGCTTCAAGTTCCTTGGTGTCCACATCACCAGCAAACTAACATGGTCCAAACACACCAAGAAAGTCGTGAAGAGGGCAGGACAAAACCTATTCCCCCTCAGGAGACTGAAAATATTTGGCATGGTTCCTCAGATCCTCAAAAGGTTTTACAGCTGCACCATCGAGAGCATCCTGACGGGTTGCATCACTGCCAGCTTCTACCCCCAAGCCATAAGACTCATGAACACCAAATGGCTACCCAGACTATTTGCACCCCCCCCCTTTTACACCACTGCTACTCTCTGTTGTTATCATCTATGCATCGTCACTTTAATAACTCTACCTACATGTACATATTACCTCAACTAACCGGTGCCCTCTCACATTGATCTGTACCGGTACCCCCCTGTATATAGTTTCACTATTGTTATTTCACTGCTGCTCTTTAATTACTTGTTACTTTTATTTCTTATTCTTATTTCTTATATATTTTTTTACTGCATTGTTGGTTAGGGGCTCGTAAGTAAGCATTTCACTGTAACACCTGTTGTATTCGGCGCATGTGACACATACATTTGGATTTGATTTGATTTACTATCAATGTCTGTGGGAGCACATTCCAACAATGTAGCATCCCAACATAAGACTCAAGTGAATTTCTACAATGGCAGTTGGTTTACACAGTAGCTAACTCTACAGTAATCATGTCCTCACCGAGGCCTGTAAATGCAGCCACAGACATACAAAGGAGAATTGCTGCACATAAACAGAGGGATTAGAAATAACAGGGAGAAGAGAGTGAGCAGAAGTCCTCTTTAATGAGCGAGAGGTTGCGTGCAGACCTCCCTATCTCTCATCCTCCTATCCTTGGCTGAATGGGAAGTTCAAGAGCTCTGTGGGTGGCCAGCCTCTTTCATCCTCTCCTTCTGTTGTTTTGGTTACAGGACTTCATACTGTAAGATTGTCCTTGCTGTATTCATCCCTATTTTTTGCGTGCTGTGATGCCCACACCCACTTTTCGATTGAATGCATAGTGGAATTGTAAAGTGTAATGACCATAGAGGTCCCATAATTCATAGGATATATCATTAATAGATTCTATGTCATTCTACAGTATTGCAATGACTGTCTTACCGTGTCGTCTTTTGAGAGTTGAGCTCTTTCTACCTTCTGTCTGTGGATTAGATGATCATCCAGATTGACCTGGCTCTTATTGGTGGAGTTTCTAATTTCCTAAATGCTGGAGCGAGAGTTACCTTAATTAGCTTTTCACTACATGGCACCTTTATCCTTTATTGGGCTGTGTAGAGTTTGTGAAGCACAGTTAACTACCACTTACAGCATTGTGCCCTGTTGAAGTGTGTTGAAGATGGGCTTTGAGTGCAAAGGCACTCCCTATTTATTAATATAATGACAACAATGGGGGCGAATCCCAAATCACACCCTATTCCCTATAAAGTGCACTGCTTCTGGGCAAATCTGTAAAGAGATATGTCTCTGTGTGTTTTTTATACAAAAATCTAATCAAATAATCAAATCAAATCAGATTGTATTTGTCACATGCGCCGAATAGAAAAGGTGTAGACCTGACAGTCAAATGCTTACGTACAAGCCCTTAACCAATAATACAGTTTTAAGAAAATAGCTTAAAAAAAGTAAGAGATAACAAAGCAAATAATTAAGGAGCAGCAGTAAATAACAATAGCGGGGCTTTATGCAGGGGGTACCGGTTCAGAGTCAATGTGGAGGCTATATGCAGGGGGTACCAGTTCAGAGTCAATGTGGAGGCTATATGCAGGGGGTACCGGTTCAGAGTCAATGTGGAGGCTATATACAGGGGGTACCGGTTCAGAGTCAATGTGGAGGCTATATACAGTGGGTACCGGTACAGAGTCAACGTGGAGGCTATATACAGGGGGTACCGGTTCAGAGTCAATGTGGAGGCTATATACAGGGGGTCCCGGTTCAGAGTCAATGTGGAGGCTATATGCAGGGGTACCGGTTCAGAGTCAATGTGGAGGCTATATGCAGGGGTACCGGTTCAGAGTCAATGTGGAGGCTATATACAGGGGGTACCGGTTCAGAGTCAATGTGGAGGCTATATACAGGGGTACCGGTTCAGAGTCAATGTGGAGGCTATATACAGGGGTACCGGTTCAGAGTCAATGTGGAGGCTATATGCAGGGGGTACCGGTTCAGAGTCAATGTGGAGGCTATATGCAGGGGGTACCGGTTCAGAGTCAATGTGGAGGCTATATGCAGGGGGTACCGGTTCAGAGTCAATGTGGAGGCTATATACAGGGGGTACCGGTTCAGAGTCAATGTGGAGGCTATATACAGGGGGTACCGGTTCAGAGTCAATGTGGAGGCTATATGCAGGGGTACCGGTTCAGAGTCAATGTGGAGGCTATAAACAGGGGGTACCGTCAGAGTCAATGTGGAGGCTATAAACAGGGGGTACCGGTACAGAGTCAATGTGGAGGCTATATACAGGGGTACCGGTTCAGAGTCAATGTGGAGGCTATATACAGGGGTACCGGTTCAGAGTCAATGTGGAGGCTATATACAGGGGTACCGGTTCAGAGTCAATGTGGAGGCTATATGCAGGGGGTACCGGTTCAGAGTCAATGTGGAGGCTATATGCAGGGGGTACCGGTTCAGAGTCAATGTGGAGGCTATATACAGGGGGTACCGGTTCAGAGTCAATGTGGAGGCTATATACAGGGGGTACCGGTTCAGAGTCAATGTGGAGGCTATATGCAGGGGTACCAGTTCAGAGTCAATGTGGAGGCTATATGCAGGGGGTACCGGTTCAGAGTCAATGTGGAGGCTATATACAGGGGTACCGGTTCAGAGTCAATGTGGAGGCTATATACAGTGGGTACCGGTACAGAGTCAACGTGGAGGCTATATACAGGGGGTACCGGTTCAGAGTCAATGTGGAGGCTATATACAGGGGGTCCCGGTTCAGAGTCAATGTGGAGGCTATATGCAGGGGGTACCGGTTCAGAGTCAATGTGGAGGCTATATGCAGGGGGTACCGGTTCAGAGTCAATGTGGAGGCTATATACAGGGGGTACCGGTTCAGAGTCAATGTGGAGGCTATATACAGGGGGTACCGGTTCAGAGTCAATGTGGAGGCTATATACAGGGGTACCGGTTCAGAGTCAATGTGGAGGCTATATGCAGGGGGTACCGGTTCAGAGTCAATGTGGAGGCTATATGCAGGGGGTACCGGTTCAGAGTCAATGTGGAGGCTATATGCAGGGGTACCGGTTCAGAGTCAATGTGGAGGCTATATACAGGGGTACCGGTTCAGAGTCAATGTGGAGGCTATATACAGGGGTACCGGTTCAGAGTCAATGTGGAGGCTATATGCAGGGGGTACCGGTTCAGAGTCAATGTGGAGGCTATAAACAGGGGGTCAAGTCAATGTGGAGGCTATAAACAGGGGGTACCGGTACAGAGTCAATGTGGAGGCTATATACAGGGGGTACCGGTTCAGTCAGAGTCAATGTGGAGGCTATATACAGGGGGTACCGGTTCAGAGTCAATGTGGAGGCTATATACAGGGGGTACCGGTTCAGAGTCAATGTGGAGGCTATATGCAGGGGGTACCGGTTCAGAGTCAATGTGGAGGCTATATGCAGGGGGTACCGGTTCAGAGTCAATGTGGAGGCTATATACAGGGGTACGGTTCAGAGTCAATGTGGAGGCTATATACAGGGGGTACCGGTTCAGAGTCAATGTGGAGGCTATATACAGGGGGTACCGGTTCAGAGTCAATGTGGAGGCTATAAACAGGGGGTACCGGTTCAGAGTCAATGTGGAGGCTATATACAGGGGGTACCGGTTCAGAGTCAATGTGGAGGCTATATACAGGGTTCAGAGTCAATGTGGAGGCTATATACAGGGGTACCGGTTCAGAGTCAATGTGGAGGCTATATACAGGGGTACCGGTTCAGAGTCAATGTGGAGGCTATATACAGGGGTACCGGTTCAGAGTCAATGTCTATATGTGGAGAGTCAATGTGGAGGCTATAAACAGGGGGTACCGGTACAGAGTCAATGTGGAGGCTATAAGCAGGGGGTACCGGTCAGAGTCAATGTGGAGGCTATATACAGGGGTACCGGTTCAGAGTCAATGTGGAGGCTATATACAGGGGGTACCAGTTCAGAGTCAATGTGGAGGCTATATACAGGGGGTACCGGTTCAGAGTCAATGTGGAGGCTATATGCAGGGGTACCGGTTCAGAGTCAATGTGGAGGCTATATGCAGGGGGTACCGGTTCAGAGTCAATGTGGAGGCTATATACAGGGGGTGTTCAGAGTCAATGTGGAGGCTATATACAGGGGGTACCGGTTCAGAGTCAATGTGGAGGCTATATACAGGGGTACCGGTTCAGAGTCAATGTGGAGGCTATATACAGGGGGTACCGGTTCAGAGTCAATGTGGAGGCTATATACAGGGGGTACCAGTTCAGAGTCAATGTGGAGGCTATATACAGGGGGTACCGGTTCAGAGTCAATGTGGAGGCTATATACAGGGGGTACCGGTTCAGAGTCAATGTGGAGGCTATATACAGGGGGTACCGGTTCAGAGTCAATGTGGAGGCTATATACAGGGGGTACCGGTTCAGAGTCAATGTGGAGGCTATATACAGTGGGTACCGGTACAGAGTCAATGTGGAGGCTATATACAGGGGGTACCGGTTCAGAGTCAATGTGGAGGCTATATACAGTGGGTACCGGTTCAGAGTCAATGTGGAGGCTATATATAGGGGGTACCGGTACAGAGTCAATGTGGAGGCTATATACAGTGGGTACCGGTTCAGAGTCAATGTGGAGGCTATATACAGGGGGTACCGGTTCAGAGTCAATGTGGAGGCTATATACAGGGGTACCGGTTCAGAGTCAATGTGGAGGCTATATACAGGGGGTACCGGTTCAGAGTCAATGTGGAGGCTATAAACAGGGGGTACCGGTTCAGAGTCAATGTGGAGGCTATATACAGGGGGTACCGGTTCAGAGTCAATGTGAAGGCTATATACAGGGGGTACCGGTTCAGAGTCAATGTGGAGGCTATATACAGGGGGTACCGGTTCAGAGTCAATGTGGAGGCTATATACAGGGGGTACCGGTTCAGAGTCAATGTGGAGGCTATATGCAGGGGGTACCGGTTCAGAGTCAATGTGGAGGCTATAAACAGGGGGTACAGGGGGAGGCTATACCGGTACAGAGTCAATGTGGAGGCTATATACAGGGGGTACCGGTTCAGAGTCAATGTGGAGGCTATATACAGGGGGTACCGGTTCAGAGTCAATGTGGAGGCTATATACAGGGGTACCGGTTCAGAGTCAATGTGGAGGCTATATGCAGGGGGTACCGGTTCAGAGTCAATGTGGAGGCTATATGCAGGGGGTACCGGTTCAGAGTCAATGTGGAGGCTATATACAGGGGGTACCGGTTCAGAGTCAATGTGGAGGCTATATACAGGGGGTACCGGTTCAGAGTCAATGTGGAGGCTATATACAGGGGGTACCGGTTCAGAGTCAATGTGGAGGCTATATACAGGGGGTACCGGTTCAGAGTCAATGTGGAGGCTATATACAGGGGGTACCGGTTCAGAGTCAATGTGGAGGCTATATACAGGGGATACCAGTTGGAGGCAGAGTCAATGTGGAGGCTATATACAGGGGAGTCAATGTACCGGTTCAGAGTCAATGTGGAGGCTATATACAGGGGGTACCGGTTCAGAGTCAATGTGGAGGCTATATACAGTGGGTACCGGTACAGAGTCAATGTGGAGGCTATATACAGGGGGTACCGGTTCAGAGTCAATGTGGAGGCTATATACAGTGGGTACCGGTTCAGAGTCAATGTGGAGGCTATATACAGGGGTACCGGTTCAGAGTCAATGTGGAGGCTATATACAGTGGGTACCGGTTCAGAGTCAATGTGGAGGCTATATACAGGGGTACCAATGGGAGGCTATATACAGAGAGTCAATGTGGAGGCTATATACAGGGGTACCGGTTCAGAGTCAATGTGGAGGCTATATACAGGGGGTACCGGTTCAGAGTCAATGTGGAGGCTATATGCAGGGGGTACCGGTTCAGAGTCAATGTGGAGGCTATATACAGGGGGTACCGGTTCAGAGTCAATGTGGAGGCTATATACAGGGGGTACCGGTTCAGAGTCAATGTGGAGGCTATATACAGGGGGTACCGGTTCAGAGTCAATGTGGAGGCTATAAACAGGGGTACCGGTTCAGAGTCAATGTGGAGGCTATATACAGGGGGTACCGGTTCAGAGTCAATGTGGAGGCTATATACAGGGGGTACCGGTTCAGAGTCAATGTGGAGGCTATATGCAGGGGGTACCGGTTCAGAGTCAATGTGGAGGCTATAAGCAGGGGGTACCGGTACAGAGTCAATGTGGAGGCTATATACAGGGGGTACCGGTTCAGAGTCAATGTGGAGGCTATATACAGGGGGTACCGGTTCAGAGTCAATGTGGAGGCTATATACAGGGGGTACCGGTTCAGAGTCAATGTGGAGGCTATATGCAGGGGGTACCGGTTCAGAGTCAATGTGGAGGCTATATACAGGGGGTACCGGTTCAGAGTCAATGTGGAAGCTATATACAGGGGGTACCGGTTCAGAGTCAATGTGGAGGCTATATACAGGGGGTACCGGTTCAGAGTCAATGTGGAGGCTATAAACAGGGGTACAGGTACAGAGTCAATGTGGAGGCTATAAACAGGGGGTACCGGTTCAGAGTCAATGTGGAGGCTATATACAGGGGTACCGGTTCAGAGTCAATGTGGAGGCTATATACAGGGGGTACCGGTTCAGAGTCAATGTGGAGGCTATATACAGGGGGTACCGGTTCAGAGTCAATGTGGAGGCTATATACAGGGGTACCGGTTCAGAGTCAATGTGGAGGCTATATACAGGGGGTACCGGTTCAGAGTCAATGTGGAGGCTATATACAGGGGTACCGGTTCAGAGTCAATGTGGAGGCTATATACAGGGGATACCGGTACAGAGTCGATATGTGGAGGCTATATACAGGGGGTACCGGTTCAGAGTCAATGTGGAGGCTATATACAGGGGTACCGGTTCAGAGTCAATGTGGAGGCTATATACAGGGGTACCGGTTCAGAGTCAATGTGGAGGCTATATACAGTGGGTACCGGTACAGAGTCAATGTGGAGGCTATATACAGGGGGAACCGGTTCAGAGTCAATGTGGAGGCTATATACAGTGGGTACCGGTTCAGAGTCAATGTGGAGGCTATATATAGGGGGTACCGGTACAGAGTCAATGTGGAGGCTATATACAGGGGGTACCGGTTCAGAGTCAATGTGGAGGCTATATGCAGGGGGTACTGGTTCAGAGTCAATGTGGAGGCTATAAACAGGGGGTACCGGTACAGAGTCAATGTGGAGGCTATAAGCAGGGGGTACCGGTACAGAGTCAATGTGGAGGCTATATACAGGGGGTACCGGTTCAGAGTCAATGTGGAGGCTATATACAGGGGGTACCGGTTCAGAGTCAATGTGGAGGCTATATACAGGGGGTACCGGTTCAGAGTCAATGTGGAGGCTATATGCAGGGGGTACCGGTTCAGAGTCAATGTGGAGGCTATATACAGGGGGTACCGGTTCAGAGTCAATGTGGAGGCTATATACAGGGGGTACCGGTTCAGAGTCAATGTGGAGGCTATATACAGGGGGTACCGGTTCAGAGTCAATGTGGAGGCTATAAACAGGGGGTACCGGTACAGAGTCAATGTGGAGGCTATAAACAGGGGGTACCGGTTCAGAGTCAATGTGGAGGCTATATACAGGGGGTACCGGTTCAGAGTCAATGTGAAGGCTATATACAGGGGGTACCGGTTCAGAGTCAATGTGGAGACTATATACAGGGGGTACCGGTTCAGAGTCAATGTGGTGGCTATATACAGGGGGTACCGGTTCAGAGTCAATGTGGAGGCTATATACAGGGGGTACCGGTTCAGAGTCAATGTGGAGGCTATATACAGGGGGTACCGGTTCAGAGTCAATGTGGAGGCTATATACAGGGGGTACCGGTACAGAGTCAATGTGGAGGCTATATACAGTGGGTACCGGTTCAGAGTCAATGTGGAGGCTATATACAGTGGGTACCGGTACAGAGTCAATGTGGAGGCTATATACAGGGGGTACCGGTTCAGAGTCAATGTGGAGGCTATATACAGTGGGTACCGGTTCAGAGTCAATGTGGAGGCTATATACAGGGGGTACCGGTTCAGAGTCAATGTGGAGGCTATATGCAGGGGGTACCGGTTCAGAGTCAATGTGGAGGCTATATACAGGGGGTACCGGTTCAGAGACAATATGGAGGCTATATACAGGGGGTACCGGTTCAGAGTCAATGTGGAGGCTATATGCAGGGGGTACCGGTTCAGAGTCAATGTGGAGGCTATATACAGGGGGTACCGGTTCAGGGTCAATGTGGAGGCTATATACAGGGGGTACCGGTTCAGAGTCAATGTGGAGGCTATATACAGTGGGTACCGGTACAGAGTCAATGTGGAGGCTATATACAGGGTTTACCGGTTCAGTGTCAATGTGGAGGCTATATACAGGGGGTACCGGTTCAGAGTCAATGTGGAGGCTATATACAGGGGGTACCGGTTCAGAGTCAATGTGGAGGCTATATGCAGGGGGTACCGGTTCAGAGTCAATGTGGAGGCTATATACAGGGGGTACCGGTTCAGAGTCAATGTGTCAATGTGCAGGGGCACCAGTGTCGAGGTAATTGAGGTAATTATATGGGTAGGGTAGGGTTATTAATGTGGCTATGCATATATAATAACGGAGAGTAGCAACAGCAGGGGGTGGGGGTGCAAAAGGTCTGGGTAGCCATTTGATTAGCTGTTCAGGAGTCTTATGGTTTGGGGGTAGAAGCTGTTTAGAAGCCTCTTGGACCTAGACTTGGCACTCCAGTACTGCTTGCCGTGTGGTAGCAGAGATAAAAGTCTATGACTAGGTTGGCTGGAATCTTTGACAATTTGTAGGGCCTTCCTCTGACACTGCCTGGTATAGAGGTCCTGGATGGCAGGAAGCTTGGCCCCAGTGATATACTGGGCCGTACGCACTACCCTCTATAGTGCCTTGCTGTCAGAGGCCAAGGAGTTGCCATACCAGGCAGTGATGCAACAAGTCAGGATGCTCTCGATGGTGCAGCTGTAAAACCTTTTGAGGATCTGAGGACCCATGCCAAATCTTTTCAGTCTCCTGAGTGGGAATAGGTTTTTTCATGCCCTCTTCAGGACTGTCTTGGTGTGCTTGGACCATGTTAGTTTGTTGGTGATGTGGACACCAAGGAACTTGAAGCTCTCAACCTGCTCCACTACAGCCCCATCGATGAGAATGGGGGCGTGCTCGGTCCTCCTCTTCCTGTAGACCACAATCATCTCCTTTGTCTTGAACATGTTGAGGGAGAGGTTGTTGTCCTGGTCTCTGACCTCCTCCCTATAGGCGGTCTAATTGTTGTCGGTGATCAGGCCTACCACTGGTGTGTCATCAGCAAACTTAATGATTGTTAATGGTGTTGGAGTTGTGCCTGGCCATGCAGTCATGAGTGAACAGGGAGTACAATAGGGGACTGAGCACTTACCCCTGAGGGGCCCCCGTGTTGAGGATCAGCGTGGCGGATGTGTTGTTACCTACCCTTACCATCAGGGAGAGCCCGTCAGGAAGTCTAGGATAAAGTTGCAGAGGGAGGTGTTTAGTCCCAGGATCCTTAGGTTATTGATGAGCCGTGAGGGCACTATGGTGTTGAACGCTAAGCTGTGGTCAATGAATAGCATCCTCACATAGGTGTTCCTTTTGTCCAGGTGGGAAAGGGCAATGTGAAGTGCAAAAGAGATTGCATCATCTGTGGATCTCTTGGGGCGGTATGCAAATTGGAGTGGGTCTAGGGTTTCTGGGATAATGGTGTTGATGTTGGCCATGACCAACCTTTCAAAGCACTTTATTGCTACAGACGTGAGTGCTGTCGGTAGTCATTTAGGCAGGTTACCTTAGTGTTCTTGGGCACAGGGACTATGGTGGTCTGCTTGAAACATGTTGGTATTACAGACTCAGACAGGGAGAGGTTGAAAATGTCAGTGAAGACACTTGCCAGTTGGTCAGTGCATACTAGGAGTACACGTCCTGGTAATCCGTCTGGCCCAGCGGCCTTGTGAATGTTGACCTGTTTAAAGGTCTTACTCACATCGGCCGCAGAGAGCGTGATCACACAGTCTTTCGGACCAGCTGATGCTCTCATGCGTGTTTCAGTGTTACTTGCCTCGAAGCGAGCATAGAAGTTATTTAGCTCGTCTGGTAGGCTCGTGTCACTGGGCAGCTCTCGGTTGTGCTTCCCTTTGTGGTCTGTAATAGTTAGCAAGCCCTGCCACATCTGACGAGCATCGGAGCCGGTGTAGTATGACTCGACCTTAGTCCTGTATTGACGCTTTGCCTGTTTGTTGGTTCGTCGGAGGGCATAGCGGGATTTATTATAAGCTTCTGGGTTAGAGTCCTGCTCCTGCCCTTTAGCTCGGTGCGAATGTTGTCTGTAATCCATGTTTTCTGGTTGGGGTATGTACGTTCAGTCACTGTGGTGACGACGTCCTCGATGCACTTATTGATAAAGCCAGTGACTGATGTGGTGTACTCCTCAATGCCATCTGAAAAATCCTGAAACATGTTCCAGTCTGTGCTAGTAAAGCAGTCCTGTAGTTTAGTATCTGCTTCATCTGACCACTTTTTTAAAGACCAAGTCACTGGTGCTTCCTGCTCCCGGAATCAGGAGGATAGAGTTATGGTCAGATTTGCCAAATGGAGGGTGAGGGAGAGCTTTGTACGCGTCTCTGTATGTGGAGTAAAGGTGGTCTAGAATTAATTTTTTCCCTCTGGTTGCACATTTAACATCCTGATAGAAATTAGTTAAAACTGATTTAAGTTTCCCTGCATTAAAGTCAACACAGTGTTGTGTTGTGTGTTTTGGCCAGTCATTGTGTGAGTCACTTTGTCTGCGTTGGCTTCTACCATCTCCTGTCCTTTTGCTTTGATTAGATAAACCCGTAGACCTGTCGTTGCATACTTCTTAATTCAACATTGAACGTTGGTCCTGGCTGGTAGTGCAGTGTTTGACCTAAGCTAGGCTAGCTATAGTGTTACCGCGGCTGCCTGCCGTTGTGCTGGCGTGGCCACCAGAAGTGCTGATCACCTCTAAACCTGATCTGACTACTGTATTCCTGGTTTAAAATAACCTCACCTTGTCAGAGGGAGAGAGAAGGCTTGAGTGGTTGAGCTGGAGTACACATCAAACGGACATGGGCAGAGGAAGGGGACCCTAGCTTCAGTGCTTCACTACAGTACTGAAGCCTGTCAGGAAGATAGATGATGGAGTGGACATGCTCGGCCGCATTGGACCGATGAGGCGAAGTGTGTTTGTGTGTGTCTGTGTGTGTGGTGTGTGATTCATGGAGAGACAGCCAACAGCCGTGACTGATGGTGTCTCCGAGACGCACTGAGAGGAGGAGGAGGAGGAGGACTCTACTCACCTGGCTGGCCTGGGTAATAGATGGCCAGTTCATTTCTCTCTGCTTCTTGTACTATCTTGTCCTCTCTTCCTCTACCGCTCACTCTCACCCTTTACCTCTCTCTCTCTCTCTCTCTCTCTCTCTCTCTCTCTCTCTCTCTCTCTCTCTCTCTCTCTCTCTCTCTCTCTCTCTCTCTCTCTCTCTCTCTCTCTCTCTCTCTCTCTCTCTCTCTCTCTCTCTCTCTCTCTCTCTCTCTCTCTCTCTCTCTCTCTCTCTCACTCTCTCCACTCTCTCTCTTCCTATGTGTGACAGTATCTATTTTGTTAACTCCTGGTAGTGTTCTGCTCTATTCTGCCAGAGGGCATAACGCTTGAAGTTTGAAGACACTTGTCACTTAGTGTATTAAATCATTTATATTCAGCGTAGGCGTCGTCTAAGTAGCAGGTGTCAATCTAGTAGTTAAATGATAGTATTTCTGTATCAAAAATGTACAAAGTGGTTTTCACTTTAACTGTCATGTGTTGTCGCTTGCATACTAACCTCAGGCTGTAGGAGAGGTGGCTGTGTACTGAGATAAGGAGCCTGTCAAATCAGAGAATCAGTGTGGAACTGTCCCTATCGTCTTTTCTGTTTCATCTCAGATCACACACACAGACACACACACACACACACACACACACACACACACACACACACACACACACACACACACACACACACACACACACACACACACACACACACACACACACACACACACACACACACACACACACACACACACACACACACACACACACACACACACACACTGTGTTATCTGTGTTCTGTGTTACTGGCTTGGCGATTCCTCTCTAGGGACTCTCCTTCCAAGAATGTGTACTAGATTACAAATGGCTTGACTGAGAAACCCACAGCCATAATAGTATGCAGACATCCACAGAGCGGGGCAGTAAACCTGATAACCAGTTCTTCCCATCCATCAGTGTACCCATACTGGTATAATGCCAGAGCCCACAGGAGGTCCCAGACATATTGGGTCGCCGTTGTGGGCATCTGCATCTGCAGGGAAGAGATTTGTTGCAGTGAATTAGGGGTGGGGGGGGGGGGGGTAGAGCTTTATTTATCATCAGTGTTATCTGCCCATCGCCGTCTGTGTGACTCTCTTTGCCTCGCTTCTCCAGATGAACTGGGCCCTCTTTGCTCCCACTCTTTCATCACTCTCAAAGTCCTCTATTACATTAGAAAGGAGGTGAAGTTATTTACAAAATAACTTTGTAAAGTGTTTGGCTCGGGTCTACCTCCATTGAATAGTTACTGTAGAGTAGTATGTATAGCTCTTCATTCAGGAGAGGCAGGCTGAGAAGCTTGGTTCTCCCTCTGTCGTGTGATCGGCGGTGGGAGTGTGTGTGGTTGCCTGCTTTGTCCATTTTGAGGTTTAAATGTGTCTTTGCAGCTTTGAAACTGAGACAAAGTGATTGTGTCTCTATGCTCTCTCTGTGTGTGTGTGTGTGTGTGTGTGTGTGTGTGTGTGTGTGTGTGTGTGTGTGTGTGTGTGTGTGTGTGTGTGTGTGTGTGTGTGTGTGTGTGTGTGTGTGTGTGTGTGTGTGTGCGTGCGTGCGTGCGTGCGTGTGATAGAGATGGCACATGATGGCACAGGTTTACATCCCAGCTCTGTGGATGTCAGCATACATTGTGTTGTTTACTATTATGGCTGTGGGTTTCTCAGTCAAGACATTTGTAATCTAGTACACATTCTTGGAAGGAGAGTCCCTAGAGAGGAATCGCCAAGCCAGTAACACAGAACACAGATAACACAGTGTGTGCGTGTGTGCGTGTGTGCGTGTGTGCGTGTGTGCGTGTGTGCGTGTGTGTGTGTGTGTGTGTGTGTGTGTGTGTGTGTGTGTGTGTGTGTGTGTGTGTGTGTGTGTGTGTGTGTGTGTGTGTGTGTGTGTGTGTGTGTGTGTGTGTGTGTGTGTGTGTGTGTGTGTGTGTGTGTGTGTGTGCGCGCGTGCAGGGCAATGCATCTATGTTGGCATAAAGTATATGTATGTATGCGTCTCTGTCCTCACTGTGTCCTGACTATTTAGTCTAAGCCGTGCCATGCGCTGAGCTGACAGGACCGCTGTGTAAGCTTTTCACTCAGTGGGGCGCCAGCCTTAGCAGTCAGCAGAGCAGCCGCACTGCAGAGGAGAATCCCCCTCCTCTTCTCACTCTCTCTCCCTCTGCCTTTGAATCTGACGCTGCCTCTCTGAATCTGACTCGACCAGTTACTCCCATCAATACCTCACTGGCCCTAGTCTGGCCGCAAGTCAGAGTAGGTTCACCTGGGCCATGGCCAAAGGCTTTTTGGGGGGCGTCAGGGGTGGAAAGACAAAGCACCGGTGTAAAATCCTGCAGTGGAAAAGGGACATATCATATCAAATCAAATTGTATTGGTCACATACACATGGTTAGTAGATGTTATTGCGAGCGTAGCGAAATGCTTATGCTTCTCGAGCCGACAGTGCAGCAGTATCTAACAGGTAATATCTATCAACTCCACAACAAAACTAATATCTAACAAATTCCACAACAAAACCTAATACACACAATCTAGTAAAGGAGTGGGATAAGAATATATACATGTAAAATATATAGATGAGCAGTGATAGAGCGGCTAAGATGCAATAGATAGTATAGAATAAATAGTGTAGGATACAGTATACAGTATATACATATGAGATAAGTAATGCAAGATATGTAAACATTCTTAAAGTGACATAATTAAAGTGACTAGTGTTCCATTTATTAAAGTGATATCAAGTCTGTAGGTAGGCAGCCGCCTCTCTGTGCTAGTGTTGGCTGTTTAACAATCTGATGGCTTTGAGATAGAAGCTGTTTTTCAGTCTCTCTGTCCCAGCTTTGAAGCACCTGTACTGACCTCGCCTTCTGGATGGAAGCGGGGTGAACAGGCAGTGGCTCGGGTGGTTATTGTCCTTTATGATCTTTATGACCTTCCTGTGACATCGGGTGTTGTAGGTGTCCTGGAGGGCAGGTAGTTTGCCCCCGGTGATGTTGTGCAGACCGCACCACCCACTGGAGAGTCCTGCGGTTGTTGGCGGTGCAGTTACCGTACCAGGCAGTGATACAGCCCAACAGGATGCTCTCGATTGTGCACCTGTAAAAGTTAGTGAGGTTTTGAAGAGGTGCTGTTGCGCCTTCTTCACCACACTATCTGTGTGTGGACCATTTCAGTTTGTCGGTGATATGTACTCCGAGGAACTTAAAACTTTCCACTGCTGTCCCTTCAATATAGATAGGGTAGTGCTCCCTTTGCTGTTTCCTGAAGTCCACAATCATCTCTTTTGTTTTGCTGACATTGAGTGAGAGGTTATTTTCCTGACACCACACTCCGAGGGCCCTCACCTCCTGTAGGCTGTCTCGTCGTTGTTGGTAATCAAGCCTACCACTGTTGTGTGGTTTTGTGAATATGTTGCGTGCTAAATGCTATGCTAAATGCTAAGCTAGCCATCAGCACTCTTACACAAATGATTGATTTTCTATGGTTCAAAAGCATATTTAGAAAATCTGAGATGACAGTGTTGTTAAGAAAAGGCTAAGCTTGAGAGCAGGCATATTTATTTCATTTCATTTGCGATTTTTAGAAATCGTTAACGTTGCGTTATGGTAATGAACTTGAGGCTGTAGTCACGATACCGGATCCGGGATGGCTCGGCGCAAGAGGTTAACAGCATTCTTACATAGGTATTCCTCTTTTCCAGATAGGATGGGGCAGTGTGCAGTGTGATGGCGATTGCATCATCTGTGGACCTATTGGGGCATTAAGAAAATTGAAGTGTGTCTAGGATGACAGGTAGGGTGGAGGTGATATGATCCTTGACTAGTCTCTCAAAGTACTTCATGATGACAGAAGTAGTCATATAATTAAGTTACCTTGGTTTTCTTGGGAACAGGAACAATGGTGGCCATCTTGAAGCATGTGGGGAGAGCAGACTGGGATAGGGATTGATTGAATATGTCCGTAAACACACCAGCCAGCTGGTCTGCGCATGCTCTGAGGACGCGACTAAGGATGCCATCTGGGACGGCAGCCTTGCGAGGGTTAACACATTTAAATGGTTTACTCACGTCGGCCACAGAGAAGGATAGCCTACAGTCTTTGGTACTGGGCCGCATCGGTGGCACTGTATTGTCCTCAAAGCCCGCAAAGAAGGTGTTTAATATGTCTGGAAGCAAGATGTCGATATCTGCGACGGGGCTGGTTTTCTGTAGATCCTGCCTCATGCGTCTCGTGTTTGAGCTGTTGAATTGCGACTCCACTTTGTCTCTATACTGACACTTTGCTTGTTACGACTCTGTTTGTATTCGCCCGTATTCCCAGTTGCCTTGCCATGATTAAATGCGGTGGTACGTGCTTTCAGTTTTGCGCAAATGCTGCCATCAATCCACGGTTTCTGGTTAGGGAAGGTTTTAATAGTCACAATGGGTACAGCACCTCCTATACACTTTCTTATAAACTCGCTAACCGAGTCAGTGTATACGCCAATGTTGTTCTCTGAGGCCCGGAACACATCCCAGTCCACCTAATCGAAGCAATCTTGAAGCGAGGAATCCGATTGGTCAGACCAGAGTTGGATAGACCTAAGCACGGGTGCTTCTTGTTTTAGTTTCTGCCTATAGGAGGAGAGCAACAAGATGGAGTCATGGTCAGATTTGCCAAAAGGAGGGTGGGGGCCTTGTGTGCATTGTGGAAGTTAGAGTAGCAATGGTCGAGCGTGTTACTCGCTCGTGTACTGCAATCGATATGCTGATAGAATTTAGGTTGCCTTGTTCTCAAATTAGCTTTGTTAAAATCCCCAGCTACAATATATGCAGCCTCAGGATATATGGTTTCCAGTTTGCATGAAGTCCAGTGAAGTTCCTTGATTGCGTCTTGGTATCCTCTTGCGGGGGGATATACACGGCTGTGACAATAACCGAGGAGTGTTCACTTGGGAGATAATACGGTTGGCATTTGATTGTGAGGAATTCTAGGTCAGGTGAACAAAAGGACTTGAGTTCCTGTATGTTGTTACAATTACACCATGAGTCGTTAATCATGAAGCACACACCCCTCCCTTCTTCTTACCGGAGAGATGTTTAAACCTGTCGGCGCGATGCACTGAAAATCCCGTTGGCTACTGACTCAGACAGCATGTCCCAAGCTAGCCATGTTTCCGTGAAACAGAGTATGTTACATTCCCGGATATCTCTTTGGAAAGAAACTCTTGCCCTGATTCCGTTGACTTTGATAACTAGGGACTGGACATTTGCAAGTGATATACTCGGTAGCGGCTCGTATCTGAAGCCTCAGAAGAAGACCGCTCCCGCACCCTCTCCTCCGGTGGCGTTGTTTTGGGCCTCTGGAATCAATTCAAATGCCCTGGGAGGTGCAGACAAAGGATTCACTTTGAGAAAGTCGTATTCCTGGTCGTAATGCTGGTTGTGCTCGTAAGTTGGCATCTCTCTGATATCCAATAGTTCTTCCTGGCTGTATGTAATAACACTTAAGGTTTTCTGGGCTAACAATGTAAGAAATAATACATAAAAAAACAAAATAGTGCACAGTTTCCTAAGGACTAGAAGCAAAGCTGCCATCTCTATCGGTGCCATCTTTAATATTAATGCACATGTGTACTTGTGTACTAGGTCCTACCCCACCACATCCCATGGCTTTTATAGACACACTTCTCCTGTATACACTAATGATGTATGATGATGACTCTAATCTAGCATCTCTCTCTCTCTCTCTCTCTCTCTCTCTCTCTCTCTCTCTCTCTCTCTCTCTCTCTCTCTCTCTCTCTCTCTCTCTCTCTCTCTCTCTCTCTCTCTCTCTCTCTCTCTCTCTCTCTCTCTCTCTCTCTCTCTCTCTCTCTCTCTCTCTCTCTCATTGTGATGACTCCTCCACCATTGGATTCAATTAGAG
Organism: Oncorhynchus gorbuscha; assembly: GCF_021184085.1. Lineage (NCBI taxonomy): Eukaryota > Metazoa > Chordata > Actinopteri > Salmoniformes > Salmonidae > Oncorhynchus > Oncorhynchus gorbuscha. Next base: position 24,351,386 of record NC_060179.1, on the reverse strand, counting down.
GTTGTGTTCTCTGAACTGGAAGATGACAAAGATGGTAGACAAATGAAGATGTCCCACTCAGGCCATTTACCATTGAAAAAAAATGGTCAGTTCTGATCTGCTTAACGGGGTGGCTCTCCCATAGGCACCCATGCATTAGCAGCTGGGTCTGGTCTGCTTAGTTCATCAACTGTATAAGAACTTTTAAAAAACAGAGGGAGTGGGATGTTTCACTTCCTCTTTTCTCTCGGAAGATGATAGAACAAGGAAGGTGATATGGGGAAGCTGTCCGACAGATCCGTGCGGTGTCTATTTATGGCTTTTGCC